>NW_007754580.1:7179-7925 GCF_000696425.1 Galeopterus variegatus | reverse complement strand
GATATGCTTAGGTTTAAGAATTTTGGAGGGTATTTATTATGTTTTTTGCATGTGATGCTTGCATCTGGGTTTGGTGTCTGTCATTAATTTTGCTAGTCTCTCAGGTCTTTAACATATAGGATCATGCCATCTGCAAATGGGGACAATTTGACTTTGTCTTTTACTATTTGGATGCCCTTTGTTTCTTTCTCTCATCTAATTGCTGTGGCAAAAACTTCCAATACTCTATTAAGTAGGAGTGCTAAGAGTATGAGAGTGGGCATCTTATTCCTGTTCTTAAAGGAAAAGCTTTCAGCATTTCCCCATTCAGTATGATATTGGTGGTGGGTTTGTTGTATACGGCTGCCTTTACTGTGTTGAGATACCTTCCATCTATAACTAATTTGTTGACAGTATGTATCATGAAGGGATTTGAACTTTAAAAGGCACCAAACTTGTTGTATTATGTCTCAGCAATATAAGGCTGTTTCAGTGACTTTTTTTTGTTTAAACTTCAAAAACACATTAAATAATGAAAGAGACATTTTACTTATCATGGTTTCAGGCAAAGGCAATAAACATTTTATTCAACACAGCAATTTCTAATCAGAGATTATAAAATGAAACCCCAAACATTTTGTTTTATATGGATATGAAAAGCAAGAAAGATTAATGTTTATATACTATGTAGTATATTTGAATGTTCGTTATTTCTGGAGATTAAGGCCTTTATATTCAGTCTTTATTTTGTTTTAAGTTATTTGTTT
>NW_007754580.1:0-3603 GCF_000696425.1 Galeopterus variegatus | reverse complement strand
AAATAAATCATTTTTACCACAACTTATATTTGGAACAAATGTATGGTATCTTAGTTTAGAATCATGCACTAAACATAGCAAATAAATCAATGTATATTCTTCTGTGATCTTTATATTCATGTGTTCAACAAGTTTGCACATATCTGTTTAGCTTGTGCAAAGTAGTTTGACATATATACATTGCCTTTGGCATTAGCAGACATAGGTACAATAACATGCATATGAGACATTAATATAGCCTAAATACACTAGAAGACATTTTATAGACTGTGTTTAGAGAGGTGTGCAATGATCCATTAAACTTTATGTATCATTTGAAAGCAAAAAAGAGCAGACACATATACTTTCATGATAGAGGCTTATATCACAGCAGTTAGCCAAAAGAACACATCCATTTTCAATTCACAAATTGAATGAATTTAGGATAAGCTTATTACATGACTATTAAAGGAATTGCATACCAATGTTAGCCACTTTTTTGCCTTTACTGTGTAATTAACATACCAACATCTGATCATGTATTTTATCATATTTTTGAATACCCGGGAATTGTACTTGAGACATAGAATTTTAAATACTATTATATGCATCTTAATTTTCTAATTTTCAACATGTCTGCTTTGAAACAATTTTAAAAGTAATATATACACAGTGTGATGGTTAACTTTCTGTGTGCACTTGTCTGTGTTAAAGGATACTCAGGTAGCTGGGAAAACATTTATGAATGTGTCTATGAGGGTGTTTCTGGAGGAGATTATCATATAAATGAGTAGACTGAGTAAAGAACAGATACCCTCACCAATGTGGGAAGGCATCATCCAATCCCTCCAAGGCTGAGATATAACAAAAAGGTGGAGGAAAGGTAAATTCTCTATCCGTTTGAGCTGGAACATCCGTATTCTATCCTTGGGCATTGGAATCTACCTCTCCAAAGTCCCTTCACTCCCCACACCCATCACCTCCACTTCTCTCCCTGAACAAGTCCTCAAGCCTTTGGTCTCAGTCAGAGAGTTACACCATTAGCACCCCTGGTTTTAAAAACTTTGAACTCAGACTTAATTATACCAACAGATTTCATTGGTCTCCAGATTGCTAATGGCAGACCGTGGGACTTCTCAGCATCCGTAATCTATCTCCCTCTATATATCCTGTTAGCTCTGCTTCTCTGGAGAAACTGGAGAAAAAATATTAAAAGAAAGAGGACGTTATTATAGGACAGTAGAATTTTTAAATATTTTATTCTACTATTGGCAGTTTTTTAAAAATCAGAAATATGAGATGAATTAAATGTATAATCAGTATTCTATATTTACCTCTGCTATATATATTTTTTTCATTTTAGCTTAAATATTTTATTAGAAATATATTATTTTTCTAAGGTCATTTTCATTAAACCAATGCCAAATGAAAATCAGAATTAAGTATATTCAGTTGTATAATTAATATGTATTGCATATTTTATATAAAAGCATTGTATTCTCTTTAAAATATACATTGGTGGTTGCAACAGGCTTAAAGCATTAACATCTATATATACTAATCTCAGAATCAGATGAGGTATTCTTTACTAAGTGTAGAAAATTTCTGAATAAAATTTAAAACAGAGCTGGCCAATTACTCATTTGGTTAGAGTATGGTGCTGATAACACCGACGCCAAGGGTTTGATCCCTGTACCAGCCAGCCACCAAAAAAAAGAAAAGAAAAAAGAAAAAAAAAAAAAAACTTAAATCACACAAAATGAAAATGTATCTAACAAAACGCTATTTTACTCTAAATTGTATCATGAATGAGTTTGTTCTTTCAACACAGAAACATAAAGATAATTCACTTAAAAATGTCTGTAACAAAAAGACTGTAATATTTATGGAAATATTTTTATGTAGATTCTGAACTCTATGTAGTTTATGAAGATTATTATTTTTCTTCTACTTTTTAATTTAATCTGTGGATATGCATAATTTTTATCTTTCATCATTTATGGAAACCAGAAAAGTGTTAATTTGCAATAGTTAATTTCCAAAATGTATAAAATATATGCATTAGTTTGTTTCTGTTCCTTATGACAAAATACATGGAATTGGGTAATATATAAAGAAAATTAAATTTATTGCTTAGAGTTTCAGAGGTTGGGAAGTCCAAAGTCCAGGAACACTTATGGTGAGGGCCTTCTTTGGAGGTGGCTTTTCAGCAATGAAGGGAACTCACATGGTAGAAAATGGTGCAGCAGAGAGGGAGACACTAATCTCATTTACTCTCCTTTTAAAGCCCTCCAAACCATTCCCATGGCCACCATTATTAATACATTCACTATGGCATGGTCCTACAATCAAATCACATCTTCAATGCCCCACATTTCAATTACTGTAATAGGATTTCCCACTCTCAACATTTACAGTGGGGATTAAGTTTTGGGGGGACATTAAACTTGAGACAATATGCAAGGAATTTCTACAACTCAATAGCAAAAAAACAAATAGCCCAATTAAAAAATGGGCAAAGACTCAAACAAACATTTCTCAAAAGAAGACATATAGATGGTCTACAGACACTGGAAAAGATTCTCAACCACTAATTATTGGGAAAATGCAGTTCAAAACTACAATGCAATATAACTTCACACCTGTTAGGAGGGCTATTATCAAAAAATAAAAGATAATAAACGCTGGTGAGTATGTGGAGAAACTGGAGCCCTTATACACTGTTGTTGAGTATGTAAAATGGTACCCAGCTATAAAATACAATATGGAGTCTCCTTAAAAAATTAAAAATAGTAATACTACAATAATCCCAATAATCCAATAATCCTGCTTCTGGGTAAATATCCAAAAAAATTAAAATTATTATGTCAAAGAGATATCTACACTCCCATGTTCATTGCGACATTATTTATAATAGTCACACGGAAACAGCCCAAGTTTCCATTCAGAATTTAATGGTAAAGAAAATATTATACATACAATAAAATATTATTCAGCCTTAAAAAAGAAGAAAATCTTGCTATTTGCCATAACGTGTATCAACCTGGAAAACATATACTAAGTTAAATAAGCCAGTAACATAAGGATAAATACTCTATGATTCCACACACATGAGGTATCTATTATAGCCAATCAACTCATGGAAGTAGAGAAGACAATAATGGTTACCAAAGGCTGGAGAATAGAGGAAATGAGAGTTATTGTTTGATGGGTATAGTTGCAGTTAGGCTAGAGGAATAGGTTAGAAATCTTCTGTACAACAGAGTCCCTAGAGTTATCGATATATTATTGTGCACCTCAAAATATGCTGAGAGTCAAACTCATGTTAATTTTTTTTATCACTCAACATCCCCAGCCTCCCAAAAAAAAAAAAAAAACCCAACAAAACAACAACAACAACAAACAAAGGGACACAAGGAAACTCTGGGAGGTATTGGATATGTCCACTACTTTGATGGTACTGATATTATCACACATTTTTGCCTGTGTCCAAACTCATCAAATTGTATACATTATATATTTACTGTTCTTGGTTTATCAATTATGACTCAATAAACCTTGTTAAAATATTTAAAAATTAACAAAATTCTAGATTGCTAAGTGGTGGTGGGTATGCATCTTCAA
>NW_007754579.1:7694-7925 GCF_000696425.1 Galeopterus variegatus | reverse complement strand
ACTGAGGGTTGCGATCCGTTGCCGGACATGAAAAAAGACAAAAAGGAAAAAAAAAAAAGGACTTATACTACACACGGAGGTTAAAACAAACAAACAAACTTTACTGGAGACAGTGGAGGGTATTAGCAAAGACAGAGCTCTGGAGTCGTGCTGTTGGGTTTGCACGATGCTTGTGCTCGAGAAATGTTAGCTCTTGTTATCATTTCCATTGGTAGGATTCTTTAACAAAAC
>NW_007754579.1:0-3561 GCF_000696425.1 Galeopterus variegatus | reverse complement strand
TTTCTACTTTTTTTATGTGACTTCGAGAAAATTTAGTAGTGCCGCATGTGTGGCTCACATTATATTTCTATTGGGCAGTGCTGCAAATAGAATATCAAACTACACTAAGAACCAAACACAACTCTACAGCTCTGCACTGTCAATTTCAGCTCCATATTTAGAGATAGTTTGGCTTACTTAATAAGCAGTTTTATTGTTGGAAAACTAACTGGGCCATCAGTTAATGCAGCCCCATAACACCATTAAACAGAGGTGAATAATGGTTTGGATTCACAGGTCATCTAGTCAATCTACGATTCTAGGCAGAAATACACTATAGTTCTTCCTGGAAGGCATCCCTATTCCTCGAAATCTCCTGTGGACATTTCCACCACCTTCCCTAAGAAACCACTCTGGTTTCTCATAGCTTTAAAGTCAAGAATTTTTTTCTCTATACATTAATAAGTAAATATGATGATTTTATGGGCTTTTATTTATTTTTATACTTCCTAGGGTTGTGTACTAGGTAAACTACAGGGAAAAAAAAAGTCTAAGGGCAGAGAATAGGTTATGCTTTATAGGCTTACTTGAAAGTTCTGTGAGTTAATGCTCATGCCTGAAAAATTATACCTAGCATGGTTAAGTTGCAGGGAAATTAGAAACGAAATACTTTAAAAGAAACAACAATCCCTCATTTACACTTTTGCAGAGACTACAATGAGAAAGTATAAAATAAACAAAATTAGTAATTCACACTAGATCCCTGCTTACTTTGTGTCTATAAAAGCAGTGTGGTGATCTGATAGAGCATTCGCCTCTGAATCAGGAGACCTGTGTTCCAGTTCTGCCGCTAACGAGTCACCCAACCTTATGAATCCTCAGCAACCTCAACTGAAAAATGAGTAGACAGGATTAGATTGGTATGTTTCAAATCACAATGCTACCCCTTCGGTAGCTCATGAAATCAATTTTATGGGTCAAAATCAACTTTCTTTAAAACAGAATAGAATAAAAAACTTGAGAGTTCAGTGCATATATTAAGAATCACCACTGCTTCGTGAAACTTTTGTTACGTATAGGTGTGTGTAGGTATACATATATACACAAATTTATATACACACATATATTACATAAATATATGTATATATATATATTTTTTAAATTTCTGTTTTGTATACTGGATCATGATATAAAATGTTTCCTTGTTATAACTACAGAATTGTTTGAAAGTCACTGTTTAAATGATGTCTAGGGTTCCTCATATCTCTGAAATAATATGCTTAAACCAATCCCCAGCAATGAATCCAACGTCCACTGGTCCTCCATCCCCACCAGAGCAGTCCAGGAAGCATCTGTAAGGCCTCTAAAAATGGCCAACATCAATTCCTTCCCTCCTTGTACACACATGCTGCTCCTTCATCTCCTAAGAGGTGAAGCTATTTCCCCTCCCTGAATCTGGCCTGACGCTATTACTTGCTTTAATCAGTACAATGGGTCAAAAAATTGATGTGCTGGGGCAAGCCTTGGCCTTAAGAGTACTGGAAGCTTCTGCCTCCTCCATCTTGGTAGCCAGTCACCATGTAAAAGTCAGACTTCTTTGAGACCGTGATGCTGTTAGGAAGTTGAAGCTCTCCACGTTAAGAGGCCACATGGAGAGAGATGCCTGAGCAGCCCCCAGCTGTTCCAGACATCCGAGATGAGGCTCCAGACATGTGAGTGAAGAAGCCATGTTATATGTTCCAGCCCCAGCAGACACGACATGGGGCAGAACCACATCACTGAGCCCAGCCCAGATTGTAGAATGATGTGAAGTGGTAAACTGGTGTTTTAAGCCACTGCTTTTGGGGGTGGGTTGTTAAATGACAATATTTTACTGAAACAACGTCCACGGAATTGTTGCAAGATTGATGTCTGTCATGGGGGACTAAATGCTTCTTCACTTGTAACAAATCCTTGGTTTATTCTGGAGGGCTTATTTCACAGCACTAGGCATCAGTATTTACCTCATATTCTGGGGAACACTGGCAAATCAGAGAAAATGCAGTGCAAATTGCCACACTGTATTAGCAACACAGGGAATGCATCCGGTAGTAGGCAGAGTACAGTTGTATGATCTGAGAAAGCTTATTAGATTCATGTAAATAAGACTTGAAACTTCTCAAGATTTGCCATGTTGTTAAATTTGCTGAAGTGTGGATAGAGACAAATATTCTGGAAGGCAAATGAAGAAGGAAAATCTGTGCTTTCAGACTTTTCTTCTGACACACAACTGCGTGGACGAAAGTGAAAACTGAGACATGGCAAATTATTTTCCAGTGACAGCCCTTTCGTTTGTACCCACAGCTGCTGTTAAAGACCACCACCACCTCGGCTTGATCCAATTACTGCATTTGGCACCTTATCACACAGTTTCGTTTTGTTTCTCTCCTGTCCTAGGATCTGTAGCTCATTAAGATAAGATCTGACAGGCTTGGTCAATGCTGAGTTAGAGCTGGTGGCATCTCTTTATTTGGGCACAGCCACAAGTCCCACGGACTTATATTCAGCCACACAAATGGGAGCATGTTCTTTGCTAGTGAGATTTTCACTTACCCTGCTGTTACTTATCCCAACCTGGGCATTTAAACAAGTAAAATTTGCCAGGCTTTTTCATCAAAAAGCCTCATCCCCTCACATCCTTTTTCATGAGTGTAATGTGCTGCTTCTTGATTAGAAAAATATCTCTAACGAGGAGGCTGTAAATTCACATGGTGTTTTGTGATATGGGTCAAAATGTTCTCCTTTATTTTAGTAGTCTTGATATTCTTCTCAAGAGCCATAAATAACAATAAATGATAATACAGGCTCTTGTCGAGAAAATTCAGCTCCTTTTCCTTTAGTGAGCTTGATTTCCTTTCAAAGTGACAAGGACTCAGCTCCCGACTGCCTGCCTTCATTTATCCCTCACACTTTAGATCTGCCTTTTGCACTGGCTCATTGCAAAGTCCATATGAAAATTAAATACACCCACATTTGAAATGAGAGCACCTTCGCTCACTGGTATTTGTTTCCAGTGTGATATATTTATCTCAGTGACAAGGTCCAATGGTTAAAGACATAGTCGGACCAGAGTTACACGGGCAGAGAAGGGACTGAAGTGATTCCCTGGTTGCTCAGGCAAAAGCAGCAGAAGGAAAAAGGGGTCCCACGGGCCTGGTAGGTTCTGCTTGAATTATCTAGATAATTGCTTCAACCCTTTACCCTAACAATGGAGACCTGGGCTAAAATGACATAAGCCAACAGAAGTTTATTTAACTTATTTTTCCACATTTCATTAATAATGACAGAAATAAAAGTGAGTGGAGATACCTGTCATTATTTAGGTAGAGTCCTCTAATTCCATTGCTGTGATGTTTGTGGGGAATTTGTAAAGTGTTATAGAGGTAAATTTTAAAATGAATTAAAAAAAAAAATCCAATCAGAGTAGCTCCTTCTCTGCTAAACTTTGGAGTGCTGGAGGGCTCCAGACTATGCTTTAGCTTCTTTTTTTATCTACATTTTCTCCTTCTATAATCTCACTCCACCCCACAAGTTTAAGTACCA
>NW_007754578.1:6414-7925 GCF_000696425.1 Galeopterus variegatus | reverse complement strand
GATTCTTTTCCTTTACTAAATCTTGATCAGTACCTGGCATTTTGGCTCATTTTCTTTCATTTTGGTGCCAAAACCCAGGAAGGGTTCTGGCCGACATCCTTGGATGATTCCCACCTGGGTTGATTGGCCCTTGGCTGCCCTTCCGGGACCTGCCAAACCGGGTACCTCTGGGACTCTCTCCTTTTGCCATTTCAGACCAACGCATCCACCATTAGCCTCAATTCAGGGTGAGTCAGTGGGTCTGTCCTACTTCTATGGGTTTCACCAACTACTTTCTATGACCACTGTCTACTTCCCAAAGACCAGGCACCTGGCCAAGGGAACCCCTTTCGTGCCCCCCAGCTATTGGAGGATGCTCCTCTAGCCAGTTGGTGGCTCCTCTCTCAAAAAGAAGGTGCACACTAATGAGGACGCTCCTTGGTGTTACCCTTCTTCTACTGGGACTGATCACCTCCTTTCTCAACCTCTAAATGGGATCCTCACAATCCAAACCTCCACGCTCTACACCTCTGGGCTGTCTCCTGGATGATTTACAATCTCTTGAGCTCCAGGGAGACATTAAACATAAACGTCTCATTTTCTACTGTAATCTCTACACCCTCTGGGCTGTCTCCTGGCCAACCTCTTGACCTCTAAGGAGATATTAAACCCAAATGCCTCATTTTCTACTGTAATTGGGTTTGGCCTAAATAATGGATCCCAGTGGCCAGAAAATGGCACTTTCGATTTGGATACTCTCAGAGACCTAGATAACTTTTGTCACCAAAGTGGCAAAGCCAGAGAGATTCCTTATGTTCAAGCCTTCTTCTATCTCCAATCACATCCTTCTCTCTGTCAAAACTGTCCTATGTGTCAAATTCTCCTAGCTCATGCTCAACCTTCCCTTCCAGACTTGGATCAATCTTTTGATCTGTCAGACCACTCTGCTCCCTGACCACCTCCTTACACTCCAGACCCTTCACCAGCCCCTTCACCGTTTCCCTCTCTTCCCCATACCTTGTCACGAGATGCTTACCCTCAGCTACCCAACCCCTCTCCTTCTTCCCCTTCATCAGGTGACAACCCCACCTCAGCTCTGGCTACTTTACACCCCCTCCATGATGTGGCTGAGATGGAGGGAATTGTCTGGGTCCATATCCCCTTTTCTCTTTCCAATCTCTCCCAAATCAAAAAATGAGTGGGATCTTTCCAGTCTGACCCAGACACATATCTGAAGGAATTCAGATATCTCACACAGTCTTATGATCTCAACTGGCATGATATTTTTATGATTCTCACTACTCCTTTGTCCCCTGAGGACAGGGAGTAGGTCTGGATAATGGCCCAACAACAGGCAGATGAGGTACATGCCCAAAATAATAGGGGGCCTGTGGGAGCCATTGCTGTCCCTCACACAGACCCAAATTGGGACTATCAGGCCAGCCATGGGGACCAGGATCTCTGAGATAATATGATCACACACCTACTTCACAGCCTCCAAAAGGCTACTCACAAGTTGGTCAATTATGACA
>NW_007754578.1:2639-5605 GCF_000696425.1 Galeopterus variegatus | reverse complement strand
CCTAACCTGCCTCTCTGAGGCTTTACATAAATACACACATATAGACCCAAACTCCCCTGCAAGCATGGCCCTCTTACACTTTCATTTCATTACCCAATCAGCCCAATATATGAAAAAACTAAAAAAAATCTTGAGGATGCTCCAAATATGACCCAACAAGACCTCCCCAATGCAGCTTTCAATGTTTTTAACAATAGGGAGGAGGAGGAGGAGGAGAAGGATTGATACAAAAGAGATTAGGCCAAATGCCAACTCCTGGCTAATGCCATCCAAGGCTCACATAACCCTAAGCCAGTTGCCCCCAGGAGAAAGCCACCAGGGAACTGCTTCAAATGCAGTCAACTGGGCCACTGGGTACGGGCCTGTCCTAACCCCAGGCCTCCTCTGGGGCCCTGTCCTCACTGCAAACAGCCAGATCACTGGGGAGTTAACTGTTCCACTCACCAGAGAGGGAGTGGCCCAGTCCCTAACCCACAGCCTTTGGCTTCATGGCCATCCCTACCAGAGCTTCTCGGCTTTGCCCTGGAGGAAGACTGATGATGCCCAGGGCCCAAGGCCCCCCATGGAGATCACCAGGCATGAGCCCAGGGTAACTCTCCTCATAGCAGATAAGCCGATCTCTTTTGTCATTGATACAGGGGCCACTTACTCTACCCTTCCTGAAAATGCAGGACCAACAACCCCGTCCTCTATCACAATAGTAGGGGTCACAGGATCAGAATACTGCCCATGGGTCACTCAACCCCTTTCCTGCACCCTACATCACACCCAATTCACACACAGATTTTTAATATTGCCTCAGTGCTCAGCTCCCTTACTGGGATGGGACATCCTTTCCAAATTCAAAGCTACCCTTACCCTAAACATTTTAACTCCAGCTACAATACTCCTGTTACAGGCTGCTCCAGACCTGGCCCCTGAGGTGTCCATCTTCCCCTTCCCCTCTCCCCTCCCCCTCAGACAAGGTTAATCCCTAGTATGGGACACTTCTTCTGCCTCCATTGCTATGCACCATTCCCCTATCCTTGTTAAGTTGCAGGGATTTTGTTCCCCAATGTCTCACAATACCCCATTGCTAAGAAGCACCTAAGAGGCTTAAAACCCATCGTACAACAACTCCTTTCTTCTCATCTCTTACAGCCTACCCACTCGCCTTTTAAAACACACATCCTTCCAGTTATAAAGCGTAATGGCTCAATGGTTCATACTGTTCAGTTCAAGACCTCAGGGCCATTAATGAGGCCATTTTACCCATAATGCCAATCATTTCTAACCCCTATATTCTTCTATCCACAATCCCAACAACAACCCATTTCTTCTCTGTGCTTGACCTCAAAGATGCCTTTTTTTTTCTCTCCCCTTACACTCTTCCTGTCAAAACCTGTTTGCCTTCACTTGGACTGATCCTGATACACATCATTCCCAGCAACTCACCTGTACAGTACTACCTCAGGGGTTTCGGGATAGCCCCCACTTCTTTGGCCAGGCCTTAGCTCAAGACTTATCTGAACTTCCTCCAACCTCTAGCACTTTAATACAATATGTGGATGACCTCCTCCTTTGTAGTCCCTCCTATGAAGATTCACAGGCCCACACTGTTGCTCTCCTTAATTTCCTGGCCTCCAGGGGATATCAAGTGTCCCCCAGCAAGACCCAAACTTCTTCTCCTTCAGTCACCTATTTGGGAGTCCACCTCATCCCCAACACCAGAGAAATAATAGTGGATTGCAAGAGTCTAATTTCTGAACTCCCTATTCCTACCACAAAGAGTGAAATCCTTTCTTTCTTGGGGCCCGCAGGGCATCTTTGCCTATGGATTCCTAACTTTGGCATGCTAGCAAAACCACTTTATGAGGCAGCCAAAGGGGATCCTCCATTCCCTTATATCCCACAAAGCCCATTCATTCTCCCTTCCAGTGATTAAAAGCCGCTCCTCTCACAGCCCCAGCTCTATCTCTCCCAAACTTATCTCATCCTTTTATCCTATACATCACTGAAATCCAAGGATTGGTGGTTGGGGTTTTGGGACAAGAAGTGGGAGATATCTTCTCCCCTATTGCATACCTTTACAAACAGTTGGACACCGCAGCTTGAGGATGGGCTCCCTGGTTATGGGCATTGGCAGCAGCCACCCTTTTAATACAAGAAAGCTCTAAACTAACTTTTGGACAACAAACAGTCATTTGTTCCCCCCATCATCTTCAAGACCTTCTCAGCCATAAGGCCATGTCAATTCTCTCCCCTTCCCACCTACAACTTGTCTACTTTACCTTTATTGAAAATTCCCAGTTCTCCTTTAAACCTTGCCCTCCCTTAAATCCAACCACTCTCATCTCAAAACACTCACAACCCTTAGAACATAATTGCATGGAGGCTTTAGAGCTCTTTCTCAATCCCTTCCCACACATCTCCCTGCATCCCATTATGCAGCCCCAACATACATGGCTCATGGATGGGAGCACCACCTCCATGCCCACCCCCTGGGTGGGTTATGCCATAGTAAATCTAACACAAACTATTGAGGCTGCCCCCCGCCCCCCTAACACTACTTTTCAACAGACAGAACTCATTGCCCTCACCTGCGCTCTCACTCTGGCAAATAACAAATGAGTCAATATATACACTGACTCTAAGTGTGCTTACCACATCCTATACTCCTGCACGGCCATATGGAAGGAGAGAGGATACATGACACTCAAGGAGGGCCCATAAAAACAGACATTTTATCAAGATACTTCTTGAGGCTGCACAACTCCCAAAGGAGGTTGGGGTTATACACTACAGAGAACACCAAACCTCCAATGACCCCATAGCCCAGGGAAACAAACTGGCAGATCTAACTGCAAAACGGGCTGCTCAATCCCCAGGCCCCCACTCTTCCTCTCCTGCTCAGGTCCTTCTCATAGCCCCTATGCCCTTACCCCAATATACACCTCAAGAAATACAACACCTCCAACAGTTGGGGG
>NW_007754578.1:0-1077 GCF_000696425.1 Galeopterus variegatus | reverse complement strand
ACCTCATCCTTTCCCCACCACCCCCTCAGACTTTAAACTGAGCCCGGGACAGCAAGTGTATGTTAAAACCCAAATCCCCTCTCACTGTGTTGGGAAGGGCCTTATACAGTACTTCTCACCACCCCACGGCAGTAAATGTACTAGGAAAGGCCCCTTGGTATCACTTATCCTTGGTAAAACTAGCACCTGAGACTTTACCCAAAGAATCTGTTTAACACCAAGCCAGAGGGGTCCCTCTGCTCAACCCCCAACCCAACATCTCCTTACACTTCATCCATTTTAGGACCCACAAAATTGAAAATCTCCAGGACCTCCACTCTCCTCCCAATCCGAGAAAGATGATCTTTCCCCCATAGATTATCCTCTCACTCTCGCAGGCCTGGCTTCACGTCCTTCACACAGGAGCTGCTCCAAGACTGGTCCCCACCCGCCACCTCCAGTGTTGAAGACATCCTTGAGTGGGTAACTGAGTTAGCCTGGCAGGGCGCCCTCTGCGATTACACCCCCGATGAGGCTACCCTCTACTCCGTTTTCCTTCTATGCACCCTCTCAACCTCTCAGCCCCTGAACACTTGCCTTTTCTCTTCCTCNCTTCAGAAGAATGAGACCTTCACCCCTTTTCCCTTCTCCCTATACTTAAAAGGCGGGAATGGTGGATCTTGGACATGACCAGCACCATTTTACACACACTGAGCACAAAATGGCCACCAGCCTTTCCCTTACAAGAAACCTCATGGTTTCTGAGAAATAGAAACTCCTCTACTTCCGCATGGGTGCAGCCTTCCACCTGATTGCATCGGCCAGCCTTACCTTCCACACCAGCACCAAACCCCTCCCGGATTACACCAGCTTTCCTTACAGCCTGTATAAGCCCTCCCACCCCAATGCCAGCTACTACTCTATGTTTTGAGTGCAGCCCAGCAGATTCTTTTCCTTTAATAAAGCTTGATCAGTACTTGGCATTTTGGCTCACTTTCTTTCAGTTATTAATCTTTGTGTGTATATTAAAAAAAAAAAAAAAAGAAGAGAGTAGAATAATGGTTACCAGAGGATGGGGGGTGGAACCAAAATTGTGCT
>NW_007754577.1:3074-7926 GCF_000696425.1 Galeopterus variegatus | reverse complement strand
AAGAAAAAAAGCACTGCTTTTAAAAGAGGAGAGAAGTATCATGCAGATAAGAACATGCTCAAAAAATACCAACACTGTAAAGAAATATAAACTTTTACTTTAGAATGTCCAATTTAAGGTTTTCTTAGTCACTGGCAAAGAATAAGTTTTATCTTTTTTTGGTGACATAAACATGTCTTAGTTTTTTGTTAAGGTCTTGGATAGGTCTCAGAGCGACTTGACATAGATTCCTAGTTGTTAGATGGGAAGCCTTAATGAGACTCATTGCATAATTAACCAGTGACCAATTTGTTCCCACATTTTTATGTTAAGGCTCCTTTCCTTGAGGTATCAAGGACATGGTTGTTTAATAGCCACTAACAGGTTTACTAGCTGCCGTTCAGTTACTTACAGCCTGCTGCTTTAAGGAGACATTGGAGTTGTAATGTATGTTCAGTATCCCCTTTCATTAATGACAAATTATCCATATTTTAAAAGTAAAGAGATGGAAAAAATATCTCTGGGGTTGAAAAGACCTAACTTTACCTGCTGCAGGTGTGCAGTCACTAATAAAAAGCCACCTGTGATTCCCTTACTAGGATGCGGTGAATCTTCCTTATTAGGCATTCCCTTGCCGGGATGAATTGGACGTCCTTTTCCTCTCTAATGCTTGGTAGGTCAGTCTTCAATCCGTGGAGCATCCGCCTTGGCCGTACAGCAGACATTCCAGTAAGGCAATTAAGTTGTCCTATCAACCACAGTTTGATCTTATCAAACATTCCTTCTTAGAGCAATTTCTCAGTATCTTTACATAACAATCAGTAACTAGTCTGTTTCTGAGCCAGCAACCTGCTGTGCCACAAATCTTTATCTCACACCAGAGACTTATAGCCTGAGGAAAATTTCCTGTCCTTGAAAGGTCAATATTTGAAACTGCAAAACTTTGGAAAACCAGGCCTTGTGAAGTACATATGCTTTTTAGTGTATTCCACACTTCTCCACCGAGTTTCTCCTATTTAATAAGCCACTGACACTTAAGATAACAAAAGCAATTTTACATTCATAAGAATCCCATGCTATGAGGCTGAATTAATACATTTTAATTCTTCTCAAAAATCTCTTCCCCTCAAAACAAAGTTATTTTTCCCGGTTTTTACTTGCCTCGTGACTTTTTTTTTTTTTTTTAAGGTATGATTGTCATAGCAAGAACACCTGAAAATATTTAATATATATCTCTTGCTCAGTTTAAAGTATATATCCTTGTAAACATTATCATAAACAATGCCATAAACATAACCAACATCTTGAAGTTTCCTCCATACCTCTTTTTTTGATAAAAACATTTAACAGAAGATCTATCATCTGAGCAAAATTTTGAGTATACAATACTGGACAGTTAAATATATGAAATATGCTATTCAGTAGATCTCCAGTACCTTTTCATCTTATATAACTGAACTATTGACTCTTTGACCAACTATTCCATGATATCCCCTTTTTCCCAGTGCATGGTAAGCCCCATGCTAATTAGCACTTCTATGAATTTTTCTATTTTAGATTCCTTATATTAGTGGGAGCATATAGTGTTTGTTCTGTATCTGGTTATTTCGCTTAGCCTAATGTCTTCCAAATTCAATTGTGTTGTACCAAATGGCAGGATTTCCTTTTAAAGGCTGAATGCTATTCCACTGTATGTATATAATATATTTTCTTTATCTGTCTATTTATCTTTTCATGGGCAATTAGGTTGTTTCCAGGTCTTTGCTACATAAATAATGAGGCAACAAGCCTGGGAATGCAAATATCACTTCAAGATCCTGATGTCAATTCTTTTGGGTATAAACCCAGAAGTGTGATTGCTGGATCATATGGTAGCTCAATGTTTACTTTTTTTGAGAAAACTCCATGCTGTTTTTCATAGTGTCTGTACCAATTTACATTATCATCAATATGGTTCCAAGGTTCTTTTTTCTCTATATCATCACCAACACTTGTTATCTTTTGTTTCTTTGATAATAGCCATTCTAAGAGGTATAAGTTTATCTTTCATTGCAGTTTTGATCTACATTCTCCTGAGGATTAGTGATTTTGAGCACCTTATTATATACCTGCTGGCTATCTGTACGCATTTCTACAAATGCGTATTCATGTCCTTTGCCCATTTTGTACTTTGTTTTGTTTGTTTGCTTTCTTGTTTTTTACCATAAAATTGCATGAGTTCCATACAGATTTCAGATATTTATCCTTTATTACATATATGATTTGTAAATATATTCTCCCATTCCATAGGTTGCCATTCCACTTTCCTGACTGTTTACTTTGCTGTGGAGAAGGTTTTTAGTTTGATGTAGTTCCATTTGTCTATTTTTGGTTTTGTTCCCTGTGCTTTTTGTCCGGTCCGCCGCCGGCCGACCCGTACAGCCCTAGCCTCGTTCCTTCTGGTGAGCGAGCAAATGGCCCAGATTACTCTTTCCTTCCAGTCCCCTTTGGAAGGAGACGGGCCCCAACCAGCCCAGTTTAAAGGACACTCAGACACGGTGGGGTTTCTGTCAAGCAGTTCCATTTATTATCACACAAACACTTGCTTTTATAGGTGGATGGGGAGGGGAGGTTTTAACATAATCCTATCAGCTTAAAGGTCAAGAGCATGCATCCTGTCTCAATGCCTAGCTATTGCAATCACGCAGTGTTCATGAGCACGGAAGCACGTATTTGGCCAATAAGGGCTAAGGCAAGGTTCCCACAGACACTGCCACCCTACTTCCTCCCGGCACCATCTTAGGCTGCCACGTTAATATGCCCTTCTGGGCCCATAATGGCACCACTTGTAATGTCACTTAAAGTGGCGTTAGCTTTTAAGGCCCAGCATCTCCCCCTTTTAGTATTAATAAGGCAGCTGGAGGCGGCTAACCTTCCCAGCCTTGCCTCCATTCCCTCTGGTGGCTGTGCCTGTCTTAGGTTGTTTCCCTCGGAAAATCTTCCCCCTCATTGACTATCCAGCCAAGAGGGGGTGGGGCAGAGCCTTAGAGATTGGTGTTGATTTCTTGAAGGGCCATATTGACCCAAGGGCTGTCAGGGCTTTCATTATGGGCCACCTCCTCTAAAACCTGGGTGAGCATTACGAGAGAAGTGGTGTTACACCTTATAAGGGACACAACCTGGCGAATTGTGTAAGGATCCAAGATGATTAAGACAAGGAAAATGGCTAGGGGGCCCAGCAGGGAGGACAGCAGGGTAGTGAGCCACAGGGAACTTGAAAGCCAGCTTTGGACTATTGGCTTCTCACTCTTTTTTTGTGGTTTTCTAGCCCTTCTCTAATCTTACCTAGGGAATCTTTGACCACTCCAGAGTGGTCGGCATAGAAGCAGCACTTTTCTTCGAGGGCAGCCCATAATCCTCCTTGCTGTAAGAACAACAGTTCTAGTCCATGTCGATTCTGTAAAACAACTTCAAAAAATGATGTTAGCGATTTTTAAAAATATGATACAGACACGTCCAAGTGGCCAAGATCTATGTCCACTGCCTCCCTAAGGGAAGCTACCTGTTGATGTGCCAAAGCTATTTGGGCGGTCCCGGTACCTGCTCCGTTTTGGGGGTGGTGAGATTTGCCACAGTGCTGTGTACACATTAGCTAGTGTTTACACCTAGCAGAGTGGTATTGGGCAACACTACTGCTTGATTTATCTCTGCCTGAACATGACACTATTCGTTAAAGAAGGTGCAGAACTTGACAAACAAATTTGGGGGAAGGACAGCCTTACAGAGCATTTTCCAATCTTGGATTGTGAAAGGTTGGTATGCTAAGCCCTGGAGGATGGTTTCTGTCCATAGGGAATTGGGCCCATCCTCTGCAACAGCCTTTTTCAGCTCTTTAAGGTCATGAGCTTCCCAAGGGTACCAAGCGGCTGGCCTATTTCTACCAGGGGCTTTGTCAAATTTGGACCTATAGTCCTTTTTTACAATGTAATCATTTTTTACATAGGAGGCAAGGTGTGGTAGGGGTTTTCTTGCCTTTAGCCTTGGGACATTGGCTTTTAAAATGACCTTGTCTTCCCCACCCAAAACATTGTCCCTTTAAGGATGGGGAAGTATTGTTTCCTGAGGGGATCAGGGCAGTAAATGCCTTGAAGGCTTCGGTTAAGTTTTGTGTCTGAGCCTACAAGGCTGAGGATCAAGTCCTGGCCTTGGCAACAGCCTTTTTAGTTCTTTTACAACATTGACCGGATAGGCCTGGGGGGCCGCTTTCCCCCATGGGCTGCAGACGGCTGGGGGTTCCCAGCAAGCCATGACAGGAAAAACCTGTGGCTCTGCCAGGGATGTTTTTAAATGTGGGCTAACCTCCTCTACTTCTTCAGTTGCCACTTTCTCTCCTTTGGCTAAACTTTGGTGGGATGCCGGGACAGGAGGATACAGGGTAGGGGCATAGGTATCACTCAATGGCTCAGGGCCTTGCACTGACAGCTTTGTTTCCTTTTTTCTCTCCTCATCAAACTGCACCCAATCCCTTTCTGCCCCTTCCTCATGCTCGGGACAGAAGCAAAGCTTTAGGGCAGAGATGGTTGGGTAGAACCCTAAGGGGGGGGTCTAGCCTGTGACTAGTCTCGTTCTTTCTGGCCAAGGTCTGCACCCGGTCCCAAGTCTCATACGAGAACTAGTTGGATGAAGGTGCCCAAGGGGCCACCTTCACCACATGACGCCAGGCACTGGTGGCCGTGGAGTCAGATATTTCTAGGCCTCTGCTTTTTAACATGTACTTTACAGCTTTGCAGGCTGTCTCATCACTCTTTCCACACACACCTCCCATTTTGCTCTGTGAGGAAGGGACAAAGAGAGCAACAGGGCAGAGAAGTGCAGGGACTTCCCCCTGTTATGG
>NW_007754577.1:0-308 GCF_000696425.1 Galeopterus variegatus | reverse complement strand
ACAGAAGTAAAACATATATTTTTTGCCTATTACTTTAAGTATGTAGTTATTGATATACTGCCTGCTGTGATATAAACTACAGTGGAAAGCATATTTGTTTCATTTTTAATTTTTCAAAGAAAAATAACAGATCAACTATATAAATTCAAATATAAAGATGCAATAATTTTTACTTTATGAAAATTCCTGATATGTTTTCCAATTCTTATTTGTTGCAAAAATTAATTCGTGACATTTAATTTTATATTTACTTACTTGTGAATCTCAAGTTTTGGTAAAGATGAGCATTTGAATATTTGGATATAAAA
>NW_007754576.1:0-7927 GCF_000696425.1 Galeopterus variegatus | reverse complement strand
AAGATATTTGGATGAGTGGAAATAATATTTATTTATTTAAATAAAATATAAATAGTTATAAGATTATAAAAATAAATAAAACACAGAGTATGTTATAGTCATTTTTCTCAATGACCTATATTAGGTTACTAAAAGATGATGGTACAATAGCCAAGGTAAGGAACCAACATAAATATCCACTGATGGACAACTGGATAAGGAAACTGTGGCATATATACACCATGGAATACTACTCTGCTGTATAAAAGAATGAAATTCTCCCATTTGCAGCAACATGGATGAGCTTGGAGAAAATTATGTTGAGTGAAATAAGCCAGGCACAGAGGGAAAAATACTGCATGTACTTACTCATAAGTGGGAGCTAAGAGAGAAAGAAGGTAGGAAAGAAAGACCACAGTGGTGTGTTGGACCTGTGGAGTGGGAGGGGCAGGAGAGATGGTGGAAGGGGGGAGAGTTCTGGCATTAGCTGGGTGGGGGACATGGGGAATAATCACAGTTTGTGGTAATGGACATGCTGATCATATTGATCCGGCCATTACATCTTTGGCACAGGTGATGACAGTTAGCTTTGTACACCATGAATATGCATAACCTATAAAATAAAAAAAGGGATGATTACATAATATTAAATTGCCACAAATTACTAATTAACTTGTCTGATAACTTGTCTTAGCAATTTAAAGTCTATAAAATCTATAATAAGAGATTCATGATACCCCTATTAGGTGGTTGACATACAATGCCTATGAGAACCGGTCAGCAATTTAAAATGAGGGTGGTAGGCTACATAAAAAGAGAAACATACTGTTTTAGTGTCAGGGTACAATTTTGAAATTCCAGTCTATGAAAGTGGCACTCCTCAACTCCTTTACATTTTTCATGCTAAAGTGTGAACATTTAAGATGTTTATTTAAAATCTTCTGATTGCTATATTAGCAACTTTTTAAAAAAAACTGAGTAAGCTAACACTTTACCCAAACAAATCAAGTAAGAAATTTTGAAAACTTTTATTAGTATTTCATTCTGTTTCATTATACATTTAGTAATTTGATCAAATTAACATGATGTGCTACTTTCTATACAATTAGTATCAGAAATAAATAGTGAAAAAACTGTATTAACTTGGTGGTTTCATGTCTATGCTTTTAAGAAAATGTAAATATTTTAACAATACATTAATGATATGCTTGCACTATTAAGAAGGGCACTATTATATAATCATGTATCTGAGAATCATATAATAATTGCAATGTTTTTAAATAAATCATACTTTCATATTCAGTAAAATGTTGATCAATGGATGCTGAGAAACCTCCTCTCTCAAGATTAAAGCATTCTGAGTAAGGAAAAAAGTTTATAGAAACTTTATAGAAGTATATTTTCTTTCTTTATTGTTTTTTAAACCGGTAAGGGGATTGCAACCCTCGGCACGGTGTGGTCTGCACCATGCTCAGCCAGTGAGCGCACCGGACATCCCTATATAGGATCTGAACCTGCAGCCTTGGCACTACCAGCACCGTACTCTCCTGAGTGAGCCACGGGGCCAACCCTAAAAGTATATTTCCTGCTAGACATTATGAACAATTTGCAAAAAAATTGTGTTTGCTTTACATATCCATTTTATGAGGGTAAGTTGAAGTAAATTATCAGCTTAACATATTCAGTAATTCAGAAGTAAAATAATATATTGATTAGTTATAGAAGAAAATTGGATTTCAATAAGAAGGGCAGTGAAACTTTACTGAACACGAAGATTCGAGCATGCTGGGAAGATACATATTCATATCCTTTCTTCAAAACTATATCTCACATGATTCCTTCCACTGTGCTGATGCTTTTAAAGCTATACATTGCCCTTAAGATCCTTGACCAGAATGACCACATATTTCAAATCTCAGAATTTTAAGGACTTGAAAAATATCCTGGCCAACAGTATTTACTCAATAAATAATCTTTTAACAAATAAGCAATTTATTTGTTTGATTTTTTTATTTTTTTGCTAAAATGTGCTATATTCAAATATTCCCCAAAATATCTCATTATATTTTAAAATTACTTAGACCCTGAGGTATTTCGCAACAAATTTCTTTTTTAATGTGTGGAGTTTAGAGAGAGAAAAGGTTTACTTTATTTACCAACATAACCCAAAATATAAATAATAAAATTTTTAATAAAAATAAAAATAACTCAGGAGAGAAAAAGCATGAGGGCAAGTGCTACGCAAGATATTCATTGCAGCATATTTACAATTGCCAAGATATGGGAACAATATAGTGTCTGTCAACAGATGAATGGATAAAGAAAGTAAGTATATATAATGAAATATTACTCATCCTTACAAAAGAAGATCCTGCTATTTGTGACAACATGGATTATCCTGCAGGACACTGTGCTAAGTGAAATAAACCAGACACAGAAAGAAAAATATTGCATATCCTCACTTGTATGTGGAATCTAAAACAATCAAATACGTAGAAGCAGAGAGTAGAATGATGGTTACCAAGGGTGGAGGATGGGGGAAATGGGGAGATGTTACTCAAAGCGTACAAATTGCAGTTATGTAGGGTAAATAAATCCAGAGATCTAAGGTACAACATTATGACTATAGTTGATTATACTGATCGTATACTGGGAATGTGCTTAGAGAGTAGACTTCAGGTGCTCTAATCACAAAAGAAAAAAAAAAAGAAAAGAAGTGAAAAAGGTAACTATGAGAGGAGATGGATATGTTAATTTGCTTGACTATATTAATCACTTCACTGTTTATCTTAAAAGATCATGTTGTCGGCCGGCCCGGTGGCGCACTGCTATAGTGCACTGCTTGGGAGCGCAGTGGCACTCCCGCCGAGGGTTCGGATACCACATTCAGACCGGCCGCTCACTGGCTGAGCGAGGGGTGGGAGCAACACCGAGGGTTGCGATCCGTTGCCAGTCACGAAAAAAGACAAAAAAGGAAAAAAAAGATCATGTTGTACACCTTAAATATACGTAATTTTTATTAAAAATAAGAACACATGATGTAAAAATAAATTTTGCCAACTGATAGCCTGAGTTGAAGAACTGGGACTCCTCTCAGACTCTTAGACTAACTCAGAAATTTGGGGGTCAGATGTAGGGCAGATTAAGAGAGTGACTGCAAGTATTTTTTTCAGAACTGTCACAAATGATATGGTTAGTGAGTATGCACTAGATACATAGCTATGCCTGGAAACACATCCTGAATACCATTAGTTCAGTAATATCCCCAATATTTGTAAATTAGGCTATGTATTCTATAAAAAAATTTAAAAATCTGGGTATAAAAAATAACAATTTTACTGGAGCAGTGCTCTAAGGAGCTGACAGCATTAGAAGTACTTATTTATTCTCTCATATCTAATACCTCACTTTGGGCCTGGCACATAATAAGTGCTCCATGAATGTCTGGCAAATAATGCATAAATATATGAATGAATGAATGACCAAATAAGTGAATAAAAATATTGTCTTTTTGGGTGTCAAGAATACATAAAATTTCAGACATTCTTATTTGTACTGATAACTGATACACGTTGCGTATGGTTTCTTTAAAACACAGCTGTTTTTTTAATATCTTTTGCACATCACAATTCATTTAAAATTTAACAAACATTTAGACCATGTCACAGGTTAACACAAAACTTTTCCTTGTTGATACTAGAAAATACACAAGAATGGACCATGTTTAGAAACCTCACACTTTAGAAGTAGAAGAACATAAAATTATAAAATTAATTCAGTTGAAAGCAAGAATGTGATTACTGTTATAGCAGATCTATGATGAACCATAAGAGATTATACTATAATTTTCATTCAAATTACTCAAGGTTTTCCAAAAGTTATTCGAAGTAATTAAAAATGAAATCACCTTATGTTTTTAACCTACCAAGAAAAATCACCTGAACAACATTTGGAAGGAGCACAACAGGGTTGTTCACTTATCATAAATTCACAGGATTTCCAATCTGTAAGGACTCTGAATGATAAAATGTTTCAGCCCCTGTATCAGTCTGTTTCTGTTGCTTATAACCAAATACATAGAACTGGGTGATTTACAAAGAAAACAAAAGTTATTGCTTACAGTTTCTGAGGCTGGGAAGTCCAAAGTCCATCTGGTGGTGACAGTGACCCAGAGGTCTCACATTGCAAGATAGTGGAAGCAGAGAGAGCAGGGAGAGACAGACTCTCCTCTTCTTTTGAAGCCCCAGAACCACACCCCTGACCACCATTTTTAATACATTCACTACTGCACGGTCCTACAATGTAATCAAGGCTCCATCTTTCAATTACTATAATAGAATTTACCACCATCTTACCAGTCACGGTGGGGGCCAAGTTTCTAACACATAAAACCTGGGGGACACAATTCAAGCTTCAGTGAGTTTTGGCAGGGCATAATTTAATCCACTTCATTAAATAGTTAAGAAAACTGAGGTTGAGGTAGCTCGTATGAGCTCCAATAGCAATTTTTAAAACAAAGCCTGTGCTAGAAACTAGATTTCCTTACTTCCAACCGCGTGCTATTTCCATTGCACTTTTGCTTTGCAGTTAACGCCAAAATAGCTAAGGCATTCCCCTGATATTTTCACCTAAAAAATTCTTTTATTTTTTCATCAAATTGGAAACAATGATATGATTTATAAGTATTTATTCTTGCCATCGGAGTACCTGTATGATGTAAAGATATTAAATTCTAAATATTGCAGTGTCCTCCTTTCATTGTGAGCAACTGTGAAAACAGATAAGGTTGTTGAAAAGCCTATGTTATGGGAAGGTAGTTATGTTCAGATTGAGATACAGAGTCAAATGTCCTTGAATAAATATGTTTTGGAGAACTAACATTGGTCTTATCTTCTTTTAATATAATCTTTCCTATTTATAAAAGATCTTAAAATAATTTCAAAATTAAAATTATCAAAAGGCATTTAGTTATAAGTGACAATTTCTGGCTACATCTAACTTTAGGGCAGAAGAAAATGTTAACTATATCAATATTTTAATGAAATCTCTGCATGAAATATGAATCATGAAGCATTTCATACCAAATGTGTCATACTTATACTTAAAAAAGATTCAACTGGAAGTGATAATTGTCCAATATACTAAAAAAGTTTATCTTAATGAAGATAAGGTATGAGCTATATAAAAAAATATTCTCTCCCCTGGAATCAAGCAGGGCATACTCCAAATTTAGACTAGAACACGTTACAATCATATGAATATTTCACGCTTTAAAGAATTAAGGCACCAGTTACATTTATCTTCTTTTTCTTTACATTTAGACAGGGATAAGCTTTAGGGTGGTCTCTTTCTAGGTAGATCAATGATAGGGAAAGAAGTATTTGCCTCCTCATAGGGGCATTTATGGTGCCTGTGTCTGAGCTTACTCTCAGGCACGGAACTGGAAAACTTCAAGTCACTATGTTCCACTTGTAAAACATGTCCAGGCTTTATCTCAAATGTTTGTATTGCAGTGGCCAATGCAGTGGCCAATTGATGACAAGAGCTAGTCATCAGTGTCAATACCACTTAGAGCAGATAGTGAAAGCTGCATTCAGAAACACTGCATACAAGTATAACCCAATCTTTGAAGACATTTAAGATTGTTTTGATCAGTCAATGTATTAGCGGTCTCCATAGAAACAGAGCCAACAGGATGTATTCAAACAATAGGATGGTTGATTCTAGGAAACTTTGGGATGTGAAGTAACTTATTCAAAGTTGCACGGCCAATAAGTCATGCAGCTAAGATGCAAATCTAGACAATCTGGTTCCAGAACTCATGCTCTTAAGCACTACAAAAGACTATCTTGCATTGTGTGCTTCTGAACCATGAATTTAAATGCTTGGAATGGACACATGTGCTCCCACTGAAGGATGAAATCACCACCGAGAGCAGACAATGACAGACCCAAACTATCGGGATCTGGCTGACACATGGGATTTCCAGGCCTAGTTTAGATCAGAAATAAATTACTTTGAGAAATACACTTCTCTACTGATCCAGGACTGAAGGAAAAATAGTTCTATTAATTTAGGGGAGGGGAGGCAGACAAAATAAAACCGACAAGGGAAACCTAATTGTGGCTATTTTGTTTAAGATATTATTGATTCAGAGCTGATTCAGATAGTTTTTAATTTAATATTCTATTTTTTTAATGCCCAGACAATAACATTCCTTTTTCTTCCTTCTTAGTCTAACTTTAAATTTCAACTTAGAAGACTGTAACTTTGAAAACTAAAATACACGTCCTCTGTATAAAAATTCACATGGTAAGTCTGTTTCAGTGGTAGCTATTTCAGATACTTTAGAACACAATACTTTTGTGCATTGATTTTTCTTTTGTCTCTCTTTGGCCAGTTTTACTCATACCAATGAAAAAGAGGCATTAATTTGCAAAAATAAACTTCTTTTTACTGTGGTCAACAAAGTTAGGGCCATTAGAAATGCTGAAAATCTGCGAAAGACAGCCAATTAACTTCTATCTAGAGATTTAATCAGAAGTCCATAGTAGCCATTTGAATGGCTTTTATTGTCCCTATGCTTATTTTTGAGTCTGTTTATAAGCCAGAATGTATTGTTCAAGGGTCCTTTTTCATACGCAAGCCCAAGAAAAATGAAGATGCCCCTCTTTTTCTGAGTTCCTAAATTATCACTGTTCTTGACCTTACAAGAGGCAACACTCTTTATCACTACAAGACTGAAAATTTAAAAGCTACAGAGCAAGAGCAAATTCTAGACAAAGTTCCTAGCAGGAATTTGTTAGCTGTTTTTTTCCCACATGTGAAGTGTAGTCCTTTGGCTTTAGTAATTTTATTTGTTTCTTAGGGCTGCCATAGCAAACTACACAAATTAGTTGCTTAAACAAAAGAAATATTTTCTATCACACTCTGGAAGCTAAAAGTCTGGAATCACAGTGTGTACATCACCCCGCCTCTGAAACCTCTAGGAAAGAATCTTTTCTTGCTACCTCAAGCTTCTAGTGATTGCTGGCAAATTCTAGGTGTCCTTTATTCAAATCTCTGCCTCCATCCTTAAATGGCCTTCTCTGTGTGTCTTGATATCTCTTGACATCATTTTCTCTGTCTTTGTGTCTTTGCATACAAATTTCCTTCATCTTCTAAGGACATCAGTATTGGATTAAGGCCCACCCTAATCCAGTATGACCTCAGTTTAACCTAATTATAACTGCAATGACCCTGTTTCCAAATAATATATTCTGAGGTTTCAGGTAGACATGAATCGGGGGGCACTGTTTAACTCAGTACAGCAATGGACTTGTCATGTTTGAGTAAATGACATTCACCCTTGAATGTGACGTTTCAGCCATAGACAGGTTTGGTTTATTCATTTTGTCTGTGTAAAAAGGTGGACTGATTCATACTGAACCTGTGCTACCAGAAGTATAAGAAACAGTAAAACAATTTGTTAAGTATTTGGCCACTTGGTAAATTTTGTGGACAACTCAGTATCTGTCAGATTTTCTAGAGAGTGATCACAGACTCTGCTGGTGGCAAAATCTAAAAATATGGTTTGATTGATTATAAATATATTGAAGTTAGAATTAATAAAATTTGACCCAGTATCACTTACTAATGTTCAGTTGGGATCCATAAATAAAGCTCTACTCCAAATTCCAAATGTGAGATGTATCATCTTTAAGTCCCCTTAAAGATTTATTGCATAGTATGTGCAATTTCTTTTTGAAAATTTCCAATGTACTTTCTCCTCAAGGTGAAATTTTGCATGTTCCTGAATTCTGATGACTATTCGCATGTGAGAAACTATCCTGAGAGATTCAGTTTCTCACTCCTTATAATCAAATCGTCTGACTATATCATATCTATATTCTCCTGGATTTTAAAGTGTGAAAAAATTAGATACTGAAATTCCGACAAGCAGAGAAAT
>NW_007754575.1:5396-7927 GCF_000696425.1 Galeopterus variegatus | reverse complement strand
AGCCACTCAGGGCTGGGGCCGAGCAGGACAGAATAACTGAAATATAGAACATCAAGAAATGTCATTAAAACAATATTCTGGGCCAGCCCGGTGGCGCACTGGAGAGTGCGCCGCTTAGGAGTGCAGCGGCGCTCCCGCCGAGGGTTCGGATCCCATGTGGAGACCGGTTCCTGCTCACGGGCTGAGCATGGTGCGGGCGCAACACCGAGGGTTGTGATCCCGTTACCGGTCAGTAAAAAATACAAAAAGGAAGAAAAAAAAAAAAAGCAATATTCTAATTCTATGGAATCTGAGCCAACAGAATTCCCTAGTTGGATTTGGGTTTGAAGGATAGGGTTGATGGTTTGGGGGAAAGTAAAGGAGTCCCGATGAGTCTGAAGAATGTGTGTGATGGGAGAAATTGAATGAGCCAGGAGTGGAGAGAAACGATGGGGTGGAAGTGTTGATTACAGGTGATGACAAGTTTTAGGATGTGACTGTTGGAATGGCTGAGCCACGGCAGAGAGGGGGAGAAGGATTAAAAACTGAGAGGCTATGAGCCATGATGTGGGATAAAGTTTTTAAGTTATTCAACAAATGATAAGCGAGCGCTTACTATGTGCCAGGCACTATTCTAAGTCCTGAGAATAAAACTGTGAACAAAATAGGCATAAGTATCTACCTTGCAGGACTCTCAGTAGAAAGATTTAAGCAATAAGAATATGCAATATTTCAGATATGTCAGATTGTAACAGTGCATTGGAAAAATTAAAGTAGAGGGGTACTGAATGAATACTGTGTGTGTGTGTGTGTGTGTGTGTGTGTGTGTGTGTGTGTGTGTTACTATTTTAATGAGAGTGGTGAGGTCATACTCCCTGATAAAGTGATATTTGAACAGCGATCCAAAGCGGGTGAGAAAGAAGGCTATGTGTCTATCTGGAAGAACATTTCAGAAAAGGAGAAAGGCAAGTGAAAAGGCCCTGAAGGTGTATAATTGCTACATGATCTCATACTAGCTCACTTGATAAAAACGGGTGTTCCTCAAAGTGTTTCCCAACATTTATGTGAGTTTCCTCGTAGAAGGTGGCCTCCTGGGGGTCTTCATAGGGGAAGCCTCACAGGTGTCCTCACGGTAGAAGGTCTCACAGGTGACTATAGCAGAAGACCTCACAGGTGTTCTCACAGTGAGCTCTTATAGTGCAGGTGTCCTCAGAGGCCTCACAGGGGTTCCCTAACATACCTGTTGGTGGCTTTTGCTCCCACCTGGCCATCCTGTTGCCACACTGCTCTCTTGGCTGCTGAATCCCTTGGTGGCTGTGTTCTGTTGGGCACAGCTGGCCTCCCTGTGATGGTATTGATTGCTCTGCTGGCCTCAGGGAGGGGACAATTCCCATCTTAAATGCAGAGCGTCAGTGTCCTGACTCTTGCCATGCCCTGTGCAGCTACAGGACCTGATGGCTGCTGTCCCAGGTGGTGGCCTCCCCATCAACCCCACTTCTCTGCGTGGTTCACATTGCCACCTCAACTCTGGTCAACAGCAAAGACTCCCCATGTCTTTCTGGAGCTTTGGGGCAGGTCACAGCCATTGCTGGAAACAGATGTCCTTCCAGAGGGCGGAGGGAGGTCCTTGGCCAAAGTCTCGTCTAATTTCTAGCTCCAGAAACAACCACTTGGCATATTGACTGTCACCACATTTATCAGGAGAGAACGCTACCACGCCCACCAGGGCATGGTCGTGCCATGACTCTAAAGAAAAAAGTCAAGATAGTCTAACATTGGGACATTTTTTTCTCAAGGCCTAGATTATTTGGTCTTATTCATAGTTACCTTTCTTATCATGGGAAAGAATTAAAACGTGTTTAGCCATTTTTAAAGGGCAAAAATTAATTGCACAGGTAATCAAAGTTTTATTGTATATTCCACATCATAACAGGCCTGGTGCTGCTCTGAAGATGTAGCGGAGAGAGAGCAGTGAGATGCTATGTAAATCAATGTTTATAAATTAATCATTTTATAAAAACTCATCATATAAACTCAGTATTTAAAGGGATCCTATAATGGGTAATTTTGTAAAGTTAGATTGAGAGATTAGATATCTTTTTATTTGCTGAGTGAATCTATTCTTTTAATATTTTAAGTTACAATAAATCACATCTTCATGTTTATTTATACACATGTGAGCACTCATGTGGGTCCATTTGACTAAGTTTAGTGGGAAATTTGCTAAAAGAATAAATTGTAGTTACTACAAATAGTATGAAATAGAGAGAAGGGTTGAATTTTTTTTTTTTTTCATCTTGAGAGAAAAAAGTAGGGGCCTGTTTAATTCATTTCCTAGATGATGGAAATTTTGGAAGACCTTACGTTTTTTGAGAGGTTAAATATTTCAAAAATATTCTAACTGCCATAATCTTTATACCTAAGCTGCGAGTTTTAAATGGCCAGAAAAAATAGACTAGCTCTATTGTCACCAAAATCTAAAATGTACAAGACATAATACCAGGCACTGCACAACTCAAGCCAAATTTCCTCACAGACAGGTAGCTAGTGAG
>NW_007754575.1:0-540 GCF_000696425.1 Galeopterus variegatus | reverse complement strand
TAGAGAGAAGAGTTGATTTTTTTTTTTTTTTTTCATCTTGAGAGAAAAAAGTAGGGGCCTGTTTAATTCATTTCCTAGATGATGGAAATTTTGGAAGACCTTATGTTTTTTGAGAGGTTAAATATTTCAAAAATATTCTAACTGCCATAATACCTAAGCTGCGAGTTTTAAATGGCCAGAAAAAATAGACTAGCTCTATTGTCACCAAAATCTAAAATGTACAAGACATAATACCAGGCACTGCACAACTCAAGCCACATTTCCTCACAGACAGGTAGCTAGTGAGTCCTGGGTTCGAGAGTTATCCTGTTACATTCAGCTGTGGAAACAGGGGTCAGGTGCAGGCGTTCTTCTCACAGGGAGTGTATTGATATTTCTGGTCTAGGTCATTCTCTGTTCCCAGAGCCTTCAGTGTTCACTTGCATGAGAAAGTTTTTTAATACCTTCTGTTCATCTTGTGGTCCACATTAATCTCTTCCTACTCTTGTGACTTGCTTGTTTCAGAGTTTGAGGACCACAAAGCCCACAAAGTCTTTTCTT
>NW_007754574.1:5757-7927 GCF_000696425.1 Galeopterus variegatus | reverse complement strand
ACTGCTCTCTGTGTACCAACTACAGTGCCTTTTACATCTGATGCCAGCTAGAGCTTCTGTTACAGCACTTCACGTCACCAGCATGAAAACACGGGATTCTCCCAGAGCTCCTGATTTGGAGTCTGTTACCACACTTTTTAAATAATGTTAACAAATACAATAAAATGGAATCCTAAACACAGTCACTCTGCTGTCTGTAGAAAAATATTGGCTCTGGGAAAGGGATGGCCTGGTAAGAAACCAAAGACATAGAAATACATTTGGAGAATCATGCTCCAGGCCTGAAACAGATCTCACATCAGGGAAGGTTGGCTGAGGCCAAGGTCCCCAAGGGCAGGAAAGGGATAGAAGCTAAATAGTTTGTTTTTCTGCAGTCACAGTGACACAGGCAGCTAGAGAAGATGTATTTTAGTTTCTATCACCACTTCCAAGGGAAAAAGCAGACCAGGTGGGTATCTTCTTCATAGAAGAGGGGTAGTGTTCCTTAACCAGAGCAGGCTGTCTTTGAAATTGTGAAGTTTCTTGTTGTTACTATTCTAGTTCCCTTCCAAAAGGCCTCTCTCTCCCCAAACCCTCCTACTACTCCAACGACCCAAGCCACCAACTTGGGCAATGTAGCTCCCCTGCACAGTGCTGTGGTCTGGGTTAGTGGTGAGTCCAATAAATCTGATGACTCCACCATCTACTCCTCCCATTGCCTCCATTTCATTTGATTGAATTACATAATTAATTAGGTAACTATTTTTAAACTAGATTTTAAAATGAACTTGATTGGTTAAGTGGGTTCTGATTAACATGGATATTTTTGTGCCTTATATGTTTATAAGTGCTATTGTGGGTTGAATTGTGTCCCCCAAAAAGTTATGTTGAAGTTCTAACCTGCAGTAACTGTGAATGTGACCTTATATGAAAAAAAGATCTTTGCAGATGTGATCAAGTTAAGATGAGGTCACACTAGATTAGGATGGGCCCTAAATCCAATGACTTATGTCCTTAAAAGAGGGCTGTTAAGAGACATAAGTACATAGAAAGGGAGCACAGCCACGTGAAGGTGGAAGAAGAGCCTGGAGCTACAAGCCGGGGTAAGCCAAGTATTGCAGACAACCACTAGAAGCTGAACAGGCAAAAAGAGACTTTCTCCTGCAGCCTTCAGAGGGAGCATGGCCCTGACAACACCTTGACTTTGTACTTCTAGCCTCCAGAAATGTGAAAGAATAAATTTCTGTTTTTTAAAGCCAACTAGTTTGTGGTGCTTTGTTGTGGCTATCTTAGGAAACTAATACAAGTGCTTATATATGCATTAATCTTATTATTTTATTTTTCTAATTGTGTAACCTTTTACATTGCCAGCACTTATCAAAGTTCTTGGCAGCATAATAGAAGCTCAGTAACACGTTGGATAAATGAGTGAATTGATTGCATGTGTACAATCTGCTTAGGGAGAAGTATATTGGTATACTTTCTGATCTTTTTCAATTGTTTACTATTGCAAGGCATTCATGAATCTAAAATTCATGCATGTGGACTAAATAATATCTATAATGTAAATATATTTCTTACATTAACCTAAGAGCCATACAAATAAACAAAACAATTGACAAAAATTCCTACCAAAAAAGTAATAATGGAGTTAGATTTATTAATGATAAATATGAAGATTTACAAAAGGAAGGGTCTGTCATCTTCTCCACATTCTCTCTGAAATTGTCAAAGTTGTTTAATCATGTCAGCACTGGATTATAGTCACTACACAGCTAAATCCTCAACTACAGATTCTGATTTGTATAAGAGTCAACATTATGGACTTGGAAAGTAAGGCAAAGAATGATATGATCCATTACCTGTCCATATTTCTTTAGTCAAAATGTAGGAATTGCTTCAAATTTGAAATAAATGGATTCATTTGAATCACTAAATATTTTTCTCCAAATGCCATTCCCTGTAGCCTTCCTGTCTTCATTGTTGAAATCAGTTCACAATGCTATTCTGCACAGGTCTATTATGGATTCATTTGAATCACTAAATATTTTTCTCCAAATGCCATTCCCTGTAGCCTTCCTGTCCTCATTGTTGAAATCAGTTCACAATGCTATTCTGCACAGGTCTATCACTGCACTAGTCTCTAGGACAGTGTTTCTCAAAGTGTGATCCATGCGTTACCTGCATCAGA
>NW_007754574.1:0-202 GCF_000696425.1 Galeopterus variegatus | reverse complement strand
CAAGTCAGCAGTTAGCACAGGAAAAAGAATCAGAATTTTCCAAATATCTGGCACATTTAAACGTCTCCTCAATACTTACTTACTGTTGAAATGAGGTTTTTCTACCACAATGCCTTAATTCATCTCTCTACTATCCAGTCATTTTTAAAAGAAACTTTCAATATTTCACTGCCTGCTTCAAAAATCTCTGAGTGTCTCACAT
>NW_007754573.1:2747-7928 GCF_000696425.1 Galeopterus variegatus | reverse complement strand
ACTGATCTTATTCACTTAAAAGTGATTAAGATGATAAATCTTAATGTGTGTGTGTGTGTGTTTTACCACAATTCTTTAAAAAAAGAGGAAATGGGGCTGGCCTGGTGGCGCACTGCTACAGTGCGCTGCTTGGGAGTGCAGCGGCGCTCCCGGAGTGCGGCGGCGCTCCCGCCGAGGGTTCGGATCCCACATACAGACCGGTTCCCGCTCACTAGCTGAGCGAGGTGCGGGCGCAGTGCCGAGGGTTGCGATCCCGTTGCCGGTCCCGGTCCGGTACGGGCGCGACACTGAGGGTTGTGATCCGTTGCCGGACACGAAAAGAGACAAAAAGGAAAAAAATAAATAAATAAATTAAAAAAATAAAAAATAAAAAAAGAGGAAAAATGGGCTGAGCCCGTGGCGCACTTGGGAGAGTGTGGTGCTCGGAGTGCAGCAGCGCTCCCGCCGCGGGTTCGGATCCTATATAGGGATGACCGGTACGCTCACAGTGCTCACTGGCTGAGCGTGGTGCGGCCGGTCTCAAAAAGGACAAAAAAAAAAAAAAAAAAAAGAGGAAAAATGAAAAAACAGAATATCCAAAAACAGTGGGGCAAAATCAAGAGGTTTCACACAGGCACAGCTGAAATACCAGAAGGAGAAGAAAGGAAGAATATAGCAGAAGGAACATCTGAAGTAGTAATGGCCAGGAACTTTCCAGAATGAATGACAGACACCAAGCCACAGATCCAGGAAGCTCAGAGAACAGCAAGCAGAATAAAACAACAATAATATAGCAAAAACCAAAAAAAAAAAAAAAAAAAAAACCCAACAACCCCACACCTAGGCATATCACACTCCAACCGCAGTAAGCCAAAGAGAAAATATCGAAAGTCAGAGGAGGAGCCCTGACCTGTGGAAGAATAAACATCACAACAGATTTCTTGTCAAATCCACTCATGCAATAGGAGAGTGGAGGGAAATATTTTAAGGTTTTTCATTCCGATGGGAAAAACAAAACAAAACCCAACCTAGAAGTCAGTGAAGTTATCTTTCAAAAGGGAAGGAAAAGCAAAGGCTTTCTCAGACAAACAAAAGCTGGGGAATTTATCACCAGCAGACCTGCCTTGCAAGAAATTTTAAAAGAAGTCCTTGGACAGAATGAAAATGATAGAGGTCAGAAGCCTGGATCTACAGAAAGAAAGGAAGAGCATCAAGGAAGAAATGAAGGCCAAATAAAGTCTTCTACTTACTAATTTTTAATTGACATAAAAGAACTGTAATATCTATTATTACAGTTATGAATACTACATATATAGGCTGTATGCTATATGTTCTAGGTAAGTACTGTAGTGTATATACTATATTACTATAATATGTATATTAGAGGACTATGACTGTAATAACTACTACTGTAGTAGTGATAATGTGTTATAAAGTGGTTATAATATATAATAATGTGATTACAGCATATGGAAAGGGCAGCGAACACAGCAATGTCACAGGATGAGAGGGAGGAATTGGAATAGGCTGGTGTAAGGTACTTGTACTGCATGTGAAGCAGTGTAGTGTTATGTGAAGGTGGGCTTAGATCAGTTAAAAATGTACACTGTAAAGTCTAGGGCAACCACTAAAAATTTTTAAAGAAGTATAATTGATACGCTAGAAGAGGAGATAAAATGGAATCATAAAATGTTCAAGTAAAACCAGAAAAAGCAGGAAAAGAGCGGGGAAATCAACATTCTTCAAAGGAAAAAACGGAGTCCAGAAAATCTACAATACATCATCCCTGATATTTAATATACAATAAAAAATTACTAGACATATGAAGAAATAGGAAAACCCATAGGCAATAGAAAAACCGGTTAATAGCAGTAGACACTCAGATAACCCAGATATTAGAGTTAGTGAACAAGGACTTTAAAGCAGCTATTATAAAGGTGCTCAAATTCTCAACAAAAAATATGGTCGTAATGAGTGAGCAGACAGGGTTTCATAGAAGACAAGTGAAATCAAAGAGAAACAAATAGAAATCCTAGAAATGAAAAGTACAGCATCTGAAATAAAAAATCCATTGGATGGGCTGAACATAAAACAGCAACTACAGAAGAAAGAATTAGTGAACTTGAAGACAGAGCAGTAGAAATAACTTATTCTGAAAAATAGAAATTTTAAAAAACACTGGAAAAAGGAACAGAGCCAAGTGACGTGTAGAACAGTATGAAACTGCCTAATACACGTACAACCTCCACGGAGGGAAGGCTGGGACTTGGTAGTGCATCCTCATGGTGCCTGATCCAGCTGCAAAGCCTTAGCTCTAAAACAGTTGCCACCTGGGAGAGGAGGCAGACAGGTGGGTGCTGGCCGGCCTGGCAACTTGGTGTGGCAGGCACGCAGGTGGGGCATGGCACGTTCCTGGCTGAGGGGAAGCTGGGAATGCTGTGTTGGGCAGCAGAGGCTGGGCGGAAGCTCTGGCCTCTGGGCAGCCCCAGCCTCCCCTCCACTTCCACACCCAAGAGCCTGCAGGTGGGGCGTGAGGCTTGCACCAGCTGCCCAACTCACGTGCCTTCTCGCTCGCTGAATGGCAGAGTGGGCTCTGTCCCTGCCCCTGTTTCCTGCACCTCCTCCCAGGGATTCCCACCCCAGCCGTGTGAGGATCAGGGAGTTGAGGTGTGTCCAGTGTCCAGTATGGGCTGCGGCACCCGGCGAGCATGTTACTCCCATCCCATGGGCACACCGGTCCTCTTGGCTTTGCATAGGGGGACCTCCACCCACACTGCCTTCTGCCCCCCTCTTTGCCCAGCCCCCACCCAGCTCGGAGCCATGGAGGCCTGTGCTGGCTTCCCCGGAGTGTGTCCAGCTGGGTCACCAGCCTCCTGACTCACATGGCACCCGCTACCCTCTCCGGGGAGGGGATACGAACCGCCTGGTCAGTGCCAGGCTTGGCCATGGGGCATTTCTGGCCAGTGGGGCTGATGTTTGCTATGTCCAAGCAGCAGCTTCGGGAGTGGCCAGGGGTCTCCAGCCCCGCTTTTCCTCATCCCTTTATGCGAGGACAGAATGTCACCATGAGGCTGATTCCACGTCCTGGAATGAGAACAGCCACAGCTCGCCTGCAGCCCCCACCCTGCAACGTTAGCAGGAGGCGCACATGCTGTGGGAAGACACAGGACTGGAGTGGCTTGAGCCCTCAGCACAGCAGCCTGCTCTGTGTCACATTCACTAAACCAACTTCACTGCAGTGGAATTTATATACAACCAAACGCACATGGTTCAGCGAGTCTGGGCAAGCACATGAGCCTAAGTGACTGTCCCTCCAGGGAAGGCAGACATGGCCGTCACCCCGTTCCTCTCCAGTCTGCCCGCCCCTTCCCCTCAATGCTGATCTGACTTGGTCTTTGTGAGGTCAGTGTTGCCAGTTCTGCAGCTTTGTGTATGTAGACTCACACAGTGCACGCTTTCTGCATGTGGCTGCTCTGGTTTGTCGTATGTCTGAGTTGCGTCTGTGTGTGCGACTTGGTCTTTGTGAGGTCAGTGTTGCCAGTTCTGCAGCTTTGTGTATGTAGACTCACACAGCGCACGCTTTCTGCATGTGGCTGCTCTGGTTTGTCGTATGTCTGAGTTGCGTCTGTGTGTGCGGGTTGCTGGTGCATTCTTCCCACTGCTGGGCAGTTTCCCAGATCCTCACTAGACCACATGGTGTCTGTCCATTCACCTGCTGATGATCTGTGGCTTGTTTTCAGTTTTTCACTACTATCAGTGAACAGAGCTGCTATGAGCATTTGTGTACAAGTACATTTTAAATTCTTTCATCCATGTCCCTGTGAGGGGAACTACTGGTCAAATAGCAAGTATGTTTGATTTGATAAGAAACTTCCAAACTGTTCTCCAAAGTCATGGTTCCAGTTTTTCATTGCCTCCAGCACGTTGGAGATTCCAGCTGCCCCTCATTCTCGCCAACACCTGCCAGCGTCAGGTGTCCCAAAACTTTCAGCCACCGTGGTAAAGACAGCCAGGTGCTCAGTTTTGGGGGGGCCCTTCTGGAAGGGCAAGAGGAGGCTGGGTGCCCCAAGGCTGGGGTGGTGCTGGGGGCTGGGGGCTCCTAGGAGGGCCCTGTGCTTCTGGGGGCGGGGGTCTGAAGAGGACTGTCTCAGGGGGTTAGTTTAGCTGTGCAGAACAGAAAAGCCCTAATCACACTGGCTTCACCTGGGCTGGGGTCTGCACAGCTGGGAGGGGGAGAGGTGGGGGAAGGATGGAGGATGGGAGGGCCAAGGAGAGAATGTGGGAGAAGGAACCAACCCACTAGCATGTGGGGCAGAGGGGGCAGGTCCAGCGTGGCTGGAGGTCACCTCTCCCTGCAGAGCATCTGGAAGTTAGGGCAGAGGTTTGGTGGAGCTCCTGGCTGCAACTAATTGTGTTAAGGGGAGCATGAGGGTGTCCCATTGGCTGGAGGTGCTGTAACTCAGAGTGGGTGTTTTCTTGTGCTGGGCCAGAGGTGGGGAGCCCGCCCCCAGTGGCCCTGAGCTGTCCTGGCTCACCCCTGTGGTCTTTCTGGCTCTTGGGCCTCAGTCTTTCTGGCTGTTCAATGGGGTGGAGACAGTGTCTGCAGTGTGCACTGGGGTGAGGAGTCAGGCTGGGTGGCACCCGGTGTGGGGTCCCAGGGACTATCGCGTATCACTCTTGCTGTGCAACCTGGGCTTGTCCTTCCCTCCACCCTGCGCCTCGTCCTCCTCGAGGGCTGTTCCAGCTCCAGCACCCTACAAGGCTCTTCTTCTGGGCCTCTCTTAAGTATAACCTCGCCTGCTGCCTCTGTTCCTCCCAAAACGCAGTATCCACCTGCGTGAGACCCGCCTGCATAGACTCACCTGTGTGAGACCCACCTGCGCAAGACCCGCCTGTCCGAGACCTGTCTGCGGGAGACCCACCTGCACAGACCTGCCTAATATGGGCCAGCAGAGACAGAAACTTGTAAATCAGCGAGCTCCTCGTTTTCCTGTCTCCATGCCAGCATCTGGGCAAGCATTTGTAAGTGTGTTGATGGAGCAGGCCCATGGAGTCTGGGTTCTAGGAATCCCCGACATATGTTCCCCACTCCCTTGCTAGTGTATGAACAGGCTGTGGTGACCAACCAGTGACGGGCTGATGAGCTCCTTTAAAACACCTGAATCCAGCCAGGCACGTTCAAGTGCACCAGGATTTTCCCAA
>NW_007754573.1:0-1731 GCF_000696425.1 Galeopterus variegatus | reverse complement strand
GCCAGTGAGCGGCCGGTCTGTATGTGGGATCCGAACCCTTGGCGGGAGCGTCGCCACACTCCCAAGTGGCTCACTGTAGCAGTGCGCCACCGGGCTGGCCCCTGTCCTCTGGCTTTCACGTGATGTTTATGAAGACAGCAAGGAGGTCTCACGAGGCATGTGCCTGTCGGTTCCCCTGCCTGTCCCCATGTGGCCTGAGGTCACAGCTATCTAGTCAGGTAGGTGAGGACGCTGCGGGAGCAGCTGCCCCACCCCCCCGAACTCAGTGGCTTCACACGGCCACCGCTTCCTGTTCAGGACCATGTCAGCGTGAGCTGGACATCTCCACCATCCTCTACACGGTGACCTGGGAATCAAGGCTGCTGGTTCTTCTGGGGCCACCATCTCGGCATCTCCCAGGGAGAGGAGGGCACCTGCCTACTAGGGCCTGGGTAGGTGGGGGCAGCCGTGGTGTCCTGTGGCCATGGGTTCCTGAGCTCAGCACCCCGGAAGGCTTTTGTGCCTGGCGCCCCACATAGCTGAGTTTCTCAGGCTCGGGCCTGACCCCTGCCTCTGGGTTAATTCACTCATTCAACAGCGTTCACTGAAACCTTTGGGTAGTGGGCACCAGGTCATTGCTGTGGATTTGGGGAGGATCAGGCATGGCCACCTGTACCCAAGGGGGCCTGCAGCCAGGTGGGGACCGTGTGAGTGTCCTGGGGCTGCTGTAACAAGTAACACAAACTGCGAGAATTAAGACAACAGAAATGTGTTCTCTCCCAGTTCTGGAGGCCAGAAGTACAAAAATCAAAGCAGGGCAGGGCTGCGCTCCCTGGAGGCTCCAGGAGGGGATCCTTCCTGCCTCTTCTAGCCACAGTGGCTCCGGGGTTCCCTGGCTTGTGGCCGCATCGCTCCAGTCTCCACACGGCCTCTCCTCTGTGTGTGTCTGTCTCCTCTTCCCTTCTTTTTTTTTTTCCTTTTTGTCTTTTTTCGTGTCTGGCAACGGGATCGCAACCCTTGGTGCCGCGCCCGCACCTTGCACAGCCAGTGAGTGGGAACCGGTCTGTATGTGGGATCCGAACCCTTGGCGGGAGCGCCGCCGCGCTCCCAAGTGGCACACTGTAGCAGTGCGCCACCAGGCCGGCCCTCTTCTTCCCTTCTGAGGACACTTGTTATCGGGTGATTTAGGGCCTGTCCTAATCCAGATGATCTCATCTCAAGGTCCTTCACTTAATTATACCTGCAAAGACCCTTTTTCCAAATACGGTCACATTATGAGTTCCNGAGCTCCTTTAAAACACCTGAATCCAGCCAGGCACGTTCAAGTGCACCAGGATTTTCCCAAGCAGCGTCACTCTAGAAATTTGGCAGTCGTGACCTTGGTTCTGAGCCACCAGCTTCTTGCTTGAATCTTGTAAAGAATTGTTGTGACGTTTGAATGTTGTCTCTGCCACTTACTAAAGCTGTGTGACATAAAGCAAATTATTTACATTTCTGAGAAAGTTAGTTGGCCCATCTGAAAACTGGAATATAAATACCTAAGGATTAAAGTGAAATCATGAATTTGAAAGTGCCTGGCATGCAATGAGTGCTCAGTAAAATGAATCAGATGAAATATAATGGATTAAATGAAAAAAACAAAAACAACGGTTGCCATCTCCACCCAATTCCTGGGAGTGTCCTCTGGCTTTCTTTTTTTTTTTTTTTTTCCCTTTTTGTCTTTTTTCGTGACCGGCAACGGATTGCAACCCT
>NW_007754572.1:0-7929 GCF_000696425.1 Galeopterus variegatus | reverse complement strand
TTTTTTTTTTTTTTTGTCTTTCCCTCCTCGAAATAAAAGAACATCAGTAAAATGGTTTGGTTGCTTTCCTTTAAAGATAACTATTTAGATATTTTTGGCGGTGGCATACTTTTTATTTTAGTGTGATTGTTCTAAAAAGTAATCCATTTCTCTCCTTTTTAAATTTTCTATTTTGTTCCCTTTCTATTTCTACCTTGCTTGACTGTATTACTGCAGTGCCTCTTAATTAGTCTGATTCCATACTTCTCTGATCTGTTTTCTAAAGCACAGCCAGTGTAAACAAGGAAACTTACGATATGAAAATAAAACATTTTAAAGCAGAAAATTATGAAGTGAATTAATGTATTTTACTTTAGCATATGCACAAGCAAGTTGAGAAAATAATCTTTTTATTTTTTATGTCTTTTGATCTTACAATTATTCATTGCATGAAAATGAATTTATGCTGCATTTATTTTCAATGATTTGCTTTTTTGTCCCATAGAATTTACTACATACTGATAGTGATTTCCAATTATTCTTAATGGCCATATAGTAATCCATTATATAATTGTACCATAAATTCTTGACCAGTTGCCAATATTGAAATTTATATTTTTAATTTTTTTTCCTGACATTAAAAACATTTCTGCAATAAATATCTTTCAACATAAAGTTTTGCCTACGTGCATAATTGTTTCAGAAGAAAATTGATTAGAATTGGAAATTCAGAATCAAGGGATGGGAACATAATACCCATTGCTTCATAATGTTCACAAATGATTAAATCATCCTCATCATCGGTAGATTCTTTTTTCAATTACCAAAGAGTTTTTTCCCTAATACAGTAGGTGAAGATAATTCTTAGTGAAATTGTAATGTTCAACTAATCAATTGTTAGTGAGGTTGATTAACTTTATGCATTTATTGGCCAATTGTATTTCTCCAGGTTACAGGGTAATTATGAGCGAGTATGTTAAATATAGAACCTGAAGTTCAGAACTTTGAAGTCATCAGCTGGTTCTGGGAACTCTTCTCGTTTCTTTGTAAACTGCACTTAAGCTATGGGTCCTCTAATAAAAGCTGTGTCCATTGATGGTTGACAATATGTACATTAAAGGATTTTTTTTGCTACATTGAAATGCAAAATTATTAGCCACAAGGAAAAAACGAGGGAACATTCAGATAATCTTTGATGTAAAATATGTTCAGCACTGATTCATTGTGGTTGTTTTCATTATATTCATTAAATGAAGCTCATGACTTGTTGAATTCATATTCATATTCTCTATCCTAGGGGATCTCACTACTGATATAGGCTATATTTCTGTCAACCATAGTGGATTAGTTGCAGTTTCTACCTTTTAATTAAACAGCTGCTGCTGCTAAACACAATTTTGAATTATTTAATAGTCCATATTACTTTAGTCAATGCACACTGCTTGAATTTTTTAATTATACAAAGTTATACATTTTTTATTATATAGCTTTCCTAAAAATGAGTTGACAGACAGTAATAACTTGTTCTTTTGAGATGTCAGGAATATCTTAGCATGTTTTAAAATAATTATAACTAAAATTAAAAGCCAACGTGATAAAATATAAAATCTTTTGGCTTAAAAAATAAAGATACAGAATTTTAAATAAAAGTCCCATTCAAGATGTTGTTTTGTAGTCTCTGTCTCATAAATAAGCAACACATGTGGTAAATACTTTTTTGCACAATTCAGAACACTGAAGATGATCCTAAAAATTAAATTTTTAATTGAGGCCTCATTTCAGAAATTCTTTGCTTTACAACTTTGTGGCTTTTTTTTTGGCAACAGAGTGTGTTGAGGCAATGTTGTCATTCAGAAACAGAAATCAGTCAGTCCAGAAGCTATTTACTGTTAATCAGCATGAATTTTTGTGAGGGCTCATGATTATTTTATTACATTATTCTGAGCTATCTTCAGAGGTATTACCTAAATTTCTAGTTTTAATAAGTTTAAGTGAATAATTCAGTACATGCTTGAAGATTATCGATCCTGGGAAATTATTTTTAGACAGTAACCATGGTGTGACTTTTCTTCTTATCTCTCTATTATTTTTTAAACCCCACCACCATATGTGTGTATGTGTATTCTATAGACAATCCCTTCTCCTTTTATAAGGCAAAATACGAAGTATAATAATTGAAGTATTGAACATTGGAATGAACTGTTGAAAATTTGTCAGATTACATTTTTAGGCTCATCACTACACCTGAACTGTATGGGAATTGCTGTGATCAGAAAAGCTACCTTCACTGTCTTCACTTGACGGGAACTGGTATCTTTAGCTCCAGGCTTTGTTTGAATTTCTGTAAGTGGTGGAAGTAAAGGGAACGGTGTAAGACCTATCTGAGTTTTTATACTATGGAAACCATTTAACGGAGTGTATGATGGTAACTGTTAGGATTCCTAGAACAAATTATTTTCATCCTCCCTGCTGACTCTTGTAGAACATTACTTAGATAGTACATCTGGTCCTGTGCATCTGCTCTGTATTGACATCTCATTGATTCTTTATCTCCTTTACTGGCTTAAGAAAAATAAAAGTTAGGGCCGGCCCGTGGCTCACTCAGGAGAGTGCGGTGCTGATAACACCAAGGCCCCGGGTTCAGATCCCATATAGGGATGGCCGGTTCGCTCGTTGGCTGAGCGTGGTGCTGACAACACCAAGTCAAGGGTTAAGATCCCCTTACCAGTCATCTTTAAAATAAATAAATAAATAAATAAAGTTTATTATAGAACTGGGCAGTGGAGTAATACTGTAAAACAATGCAAAGCATCACCTGCCCCTTTTGGACAGGTGACATCTACAGCGTGTGAGAAAGTGGTTATCATTCCTCACAATTACAGATGTTACCCTCTTCAAGATTACAGTTTCCGTGATGGCAGTGGTGTTGACACATTAAGTAAGAGATGTTGCCTCTATCTTCTAAAAGGGTTTAGTAATTTCAGGTGGAATTTAGACAAAAGACATAGCCATTTACATGATTTTAACTTGTCTGTACAGTGTGCACAAGCTCTACCCTCGTCTCCCCCTGGATATTAATTTGTCAGTATTACCAAATTTTATGAAAACAACTTATTGGAATTTTTTTGGTTATGTGTCTGTTTCCCTCATTAAAATGTTAGCTTTATCAGCGCAGGGACCATGTCTATTATGTTCAGTTGTTGAATGAATGACTATGTAACACTCATTTTGTTATCTTTTCACAGTCTGTGGGCATCACTTAAGTAGGTAGTCGTCTAAATGGGCAAAACGAGGCAGGGTAGAGGTAACCCTGTATTTCTGTTTGAACAATAAAAACATCTGGCTAGTAGACAAACAAAACAAACAAAACAAAACAAAAAACAGCCAATCCATTTGCTTTGTATGTAGTGTTAAATATGAAATATGAGTGTCCCAAATCTAAGTTTTTTGGTGTTTGACTGAATATTGACATCACAGTGAAAAGTAACAAAGCCCATATAAGGCCATTGTGGTTCACTTGAAAACATACCTATCGATTTAAGTAAAAACATAGTGGCTTAGAGAGTAGATTAATATCTACTTCTCTCAGTATGTTGATATGTTGACATAAAGGATGGAGATGGAACCAGGGGAGAGGGATGTAGGGGTGGGGGTGCATGTCCGTGAGTAAATGTATATATGTGAACATACGTATCTGTACAAGTATTAGGTAGAGGAAGAATTAAATGCTGTGCTGTCCAATAGAACTTTCAGCCATTAGGATCACATTCTAGCTAAGAGAAAGAAAGAAAGAAGGGAAGAGAGAAAAAGGGCAGAAGCAGTCAGCTTGAGATTGGGAGGTGTGGTCTTTAAGTTAGGGAGCCATGTGCCCAGCTAGAAGCCAACACTACAGTTACTGAGGGGAAGAGGTAAAGGGATATTGAAGTTATCTAATGAGCCAATTTTGCCACAGGTACTTGCTGTCTGCTAGGCATTGTACTAGGTGTTGAAGCTATAGGACCAAAGAAAGCAAAGCTTTCCGTGAAGCTTCCCTGGGTTGAGGAGAGGCAAGCAAACACACACGAGACAATATATCATGCTTGGTAGTAATATGTACTTTGCAGAAAAATAAGTATTCAAGTGAGTTTTGTGAAAATATAAATGAAAAACACATAAGTACTGAGAAATGATTTAGGAGCAAAATACATAGCATTTGAAGCCATCATGAAACAATGCATGATTTTTAAAATTTTGTTCTGAAAATAAGAAAAATATCAATTTTTATTTGTGATGTTCAACTATAAATAGGAAAAATCTACCACATGATATTGTAAGGTTTTTTTTTTTGTTTTGGGTAACGTCGTCTTGGGTACATTCTTATTCATATCAGGGAAGGAAGGAGAAAAGCAAATTTGAAATAGAAAAGTATGAAATGTGTACACGTTTTTTTTTTTAGTTGTGCCACAATATTAATAAGGGTCTAATAAAATCAGTGAAGTTTTAGNACTTTCAGCCATTAGGATCACATTCTAGCTAAGAGAAAGAAAGAAAGAAGGGAAGAGAGAAAAAGGGCAGAAGCAGTCAGCTTGAGATTGGGAGGTGTGGTCTTTAAGTTAGGGAGCCATGTGCCCAGCTAGAAGCCAACACTACAGTTACTGAGGGGAAGAGGTAAAGGGATATTGAAGTTATCTAATGAGCCAATTTTGCCACAGGTACTTGCTGTCTGCTAGGCATTGTGCTAGGTGTTGAAGCTATAGGACCAAAGAAAGCAATGCTTTCCGTGAAGCTTACCTGAGTTGAGGAGAAATAGGAAAAATCTACCACATGATATTGTAAGGTTTTTTTTGTTTTGGGTAACGTCGTCTTGGGTACATTCTTATTCATATCAGGGAAGGAAGGAGAAAAGCAAATTTGAAATAGAAAAATATGAAATGTGTACACGTTTTTTTTTTTTTAGTTGTGCCACAATATTAATAAGGGTCTAATAAAATCAGTGAAGTTTTAGTGTAATTACATATCTTGCTTTTATAATTACTACAGTGTGATTTCCATTTTCCTAACCAATGATCGTGATTAGTCATTTGATTGTTACCAAAATTCTTTTCTTCCTCAAAGCTAAGGAACATATTAAAATCCTTTGGAAACTTAGGTAAGTAACAATAATGAATTACAAAATCACTGGAGGTGACGGTAATCAAGAGAATAATAAAATGTGATTACAGCAGGCCCCACTTCTTCCTCTTTTATAGCAATCCCTTTGTTCTTAAAATGAAATTAAAAACAAAAGCAAGAAAAACTAACTCCTATTTAGCCATAAACTTTTGTAGCATCTTTTCCTTCTTGGCATGTAGGAACAGGCGATAGCCATCTGGGGATGGATTCATGGAATTGACTTTTTTAACTCTCTCCAGGCCATTCCCAGACGTTCGTGAACTTGTTTCTCTCCCATCCATCTCTCTTTGCTGCTACTCTCACCTGTGATCTGTTGCTTCCCTTTCCCTTTCAATCATTATGGACATGGCAAAAAAGCTATAGATTAAAGGGAAGATGGTACCTTGATATAAAAATATTTTCTTAGCCCATTGTATTAAACACATGTAAAGAAATGTATTTGTTTACACATTATTCTACTTATTACTGGAAAACCCGGGGGTAGAGTATTTAAAATTTCTGGAAAATTAAAAATTTTAGTATAAATGTAACTAAAAATGTGGGGAAAAGGAATTATCTTTAGAATGGATTTGCACAATCTTATCATTTGATAAATTTTCTAATGTCTGCGAACCCTGTTATGTTTCCTTGGCATCTAAGAAAAAATGAGAATCCCCCTGATATTACCTTGGGGAATGATCACAGAATTTAGGAAGAAGTTTCATGGGAGTCCTTTAAGAAACAGAATCCACAGACAAATAAATATGTATTTAAACTCGTTGGGTGAAGTGACTACCCATCTCAGCCTCATTTCCCTAAAAAGTATAGCATGCCCAAGCTTCAGTGTTTAAAAAGTGTTTCGTGTTTAAAAAGCATATAATGCTTAGTGTTGAAAGTACTCGCTGTGATAAGTTTGCATAAAAAAATATTTGCTTCAAAATTCTTACAAATAAATCTGCTTTGTAGTGAGAGATCCCCTCAAGTCCTGAAATAATTAGTTTCCTTAATTCCTCATGTGGAAAAACCTTGACATATTTTAATCACTTTAAACTATTTTTTCCCTCCAGAAGAAATTATTTCCTATTTTCCCTTTTATTTAAAAGCATTTATAACCTTTGGATCTGAGGGTTTGCTAATAGGTTTTGAAGCAAATTGCAAAGGCCTCCTCCTCCTTCCTGGTGTCTGCCAGCTGTTTGGGACATTGTTTCCATAAACAGAGGGGTGCAGGTTGACACTCCTTTCCCATCTCAGTTATTGCAGAACCGGCTTTTCCCCCAAGTGCTCTACTTTTATCATCCTTCTTCCTTCTATTTCTTTGTTCTATGGTATTTGAATTGGATAAAAATAAAATTATACTTGGACCAAGGCAAAATGCTCTTTTATGAGATAGTTTATTTGTGCTTCCCTGATGTTTTCTCTCATTATGCATGAGCTCTTAACAACAGAACACATTCCTATTGAAATTAAGGGTCATAATCCTGATATTGAAGTCTTCATTAGCTGCTTTGCATCCTGTGTAGCATATGTTGTAGACGGATCTTCTGTTCTGATGATGGAATTTTAAGGGTTTAGTTATCAGTCAGTTTATTTATTTTAAATTGCAAACTGTAGCTTAATAGCTGCATAACTGCCTCTTAATAGGTATCAGGAAGAGAAATATAAATTTGAAACAAAGACTTCTTTTTTTTTTTTTAACTCTCTCCAATAAAGGCTCTGATTTTTTATTAGAAGAATCAGAAAGCAATAGAATGGCTTCTGTTGATTGGAATCCATTTTGTAGTTTCCAGTAACTCTCTCTGTCCTGCAGTGGTAGATGAATGCTTTTTGATACTGAAAATCTAACTTGTTAGTGAACTAGAACTAGTAATTATAATGCCATTTGCTTGTTTCCATGGTACTATGTAATTTTTCAAAGACTTTTCGTATCTCTGTTTTTTTATTTAATCCTTATGACAGCAGTCCTGTGAGTTTGCTATGCCATTTGGTAATATTTCCATTTTACCCATGAGAAACTGAAGCTCAGGGAGGTTAACTGGCCAGCTTGCAGTCATAAGACCAATAAAAGGGAGCATTGAGTAGAGAACTAGGGGCTCAGCTTTTTAAATACTCTATAAATTTGACTTCCCTTCTCGGATCTAAACCAAAATCAGTTTATCCATGTCCACCAACGAGGTAATCTTTGATTTCCTTGAATATTTAGTCATCTTCTTTATTAAGTGGGAGTTGGGCAAGGGTGAGCCTTGTGGATCATTTTACTTTAAATATAGTAAAACCTATGTGTGTTTCCACACTTTGGGGAAACTTTTGCTCACTAGAAATGCAATGGAAGTCCTAGAGCCTCTAAAGCCACTTCACTTATTTGTCATGTCCAAAACAAAGAGATTCAAATCCTCAAGAAGCAGAAACAAATACATAGTTTCTCTCTTTTTATATCTTCTCATTTCAAAAGAAAAATGAAGGACAAAAACTCTGGAAACAGAGGCTTTACCAAAAATGTCTCTCAAGTTAATTTGACCTTTTGCTCACAAATAATCACGCCTGGAATGGCTGTAGAGTAGAACGGACCCGTGTTAAGTATGTATATTCTTAGAAAAATGCCAGGGATGTTCCTAAATGTTTTCTTCAATTATCTATGGAACTCTTTGGACCATGTTTCAAAGAATGGCTTTAATTTTCTTTGAGGGATTATCATAATTGAAAAGGTCACAGGAATCAGCTCCATTACTAATGCATTTGTACTTGCCAAGGCTCAGACATGGAGAATCTCTCCAGTCTTTTTATTCAGTACTTTCCCTTTTGCTTTGTTGTATGATAGGGAGA
>NW_007754571.1:0-7929 GCF_000696425.1 Galeopterus variegatus | reverse complement strand
AGATATTATCATATCTTTACATTCCAAACCCTTTGCAGCATGCCTGCCTTCTCCTATATAAAATGTAACCTAAAAATCAATAAACAAGACTTAATCAAAATACTGTCTTGTCTCAATTTCTCATGTCTCTTGTCCCATCCAATTCCCACTCCCCCCTCCAGGGTCTGCGTTAAATATCCCGCGGGTCGGGACAATCACCCAGATTGTAGCTTGTCTTTTTCTTTTCTTTATGTTGCTTTTTATGACAGATTTTTTAAATTTTAGGTAATTAAATTTAGAAATCCTCCTTTTCTGTGGGCAGGTTACATGCTTTGTCCAAGATATTTTTCCCTCTTCTGAGTTCATAAAGAATCTTCTGTCCTTTCATCTAAAAATGTTGATTCTTGTCTTTTACATTTAAATTTTTATATGTATTTATATTTAAGTATTTAATCTACTAAGAATTGATATTTTGTGTAGAGTATAAGATAGTGCTCTACTTTCATAATTTTTCCATATGAATAGCCAATTGTTTCAGCTCATTTATTGAATAACCCATCAAATGCCCTATGATGAGCATTGCCTATTCTCTCATAAATCAAAATTTTATATATTTTGTCACTGTTTCTTAGATTTCTGTTTAATTTCTTTGATCAATTTATCTATTTCTCATGAAAAACACACCATTTTAGCATATACTCTAATTTATAAGTATTGGAATTTTATAGAGCAAATCCATCTACCTTACTGTACTTTCAAGAAGTGTCTTGGCTATTCTTGACTCTTTAATTTTTCATATACATTTTAGAAACAACCTATCAAGTTCCAAATAAATAAATCCTCTTGGTGTTTTGATTTGAATTTCACTGAAGCTTGAAATAATAGTTACTTAAACAAGATATTTATTTCTTAGGCACTGTAAAAGGAATCTCAAGTAGTAACTCAGGACGGACTTTTTGCTCTAACACCCAAGCAAATGACTTCCATCCTTAAAGTCAATTTAAAGACCAGAATGGCTGCATCATGTTATAAGTGCCTTCCCGTAAGCCCCATGATCACTTCTGCTTACATGTCATTGGCCAGAACTTAGTAACATGGACCCATCTGGCTGCGAGGAAGGCATAGGAGTGTGGTCCTTTAGCTTAGTAAACTGCTTCCTAGAATAAAATTATATTCTGTTATTATGGAAAATAGGGGAGAGTAGCAAATGGTAATCTAAATGATAAAATATAATAGAGTCATTTAAAAGTTTGATCTTAAAGAAGTTTCTTAGTGGGTAAAACAAAATAAAGCTTTAATGCCATCTCATATCCTCCCAAGACCCAATAGGAAGAAATCCTAGTTTAGGAGAGCAGTTAAGGGTTAGAATTAGGGTTAAGTTAGGTTCTTTATCATAGGGGGCAGATGAGAGGGGTGACATTGCTCTGAGAGCATGCAGGCTGCCAAGGAAAAAGGAAAGAAAAAGCATTTTTCCTATAATGTTAAGCAGGATTCCAAACTCTATGTACACTGTTATTTCAACCATGTTGCAATTGTGCATAAATCCACATCCAAATATATCTAGTTTTAAAAGACTGAAAAAATTTTTCTCAATATTTATTATGGTTATCAATATTTACCTCTGGGTGGTAGGATTATGTTTAATCTTTACTATTTATAATTTTCTTTTTTCCCCAAATTTTTACTTTGAGCAAGAATAATTTTTATATTTTGAAAAAAACACCTAATTTTATGGAAAAAAAAAAAAGAAGCAAAAAAATGAAGGAAAGAAAAACTGCAGTGATTTCTAATGGTAATCTAGCATTAGACCCTGATTGAGAGTCACTCAGCAAATATTCACTGAATATCTATATGTATCAAGCACTGTCTTAAATGCTCAGTATATATAGGTCTCTGCCCGTTGGAGTTTACATTCCAGTATGTTTGGGCAAAGTATCAGACAATAAATAATAACTATAATAAATAAGTAAATAATCTGAAATATTAGGGCGTGACATGTGCTATAGAAAAAAAATAAAACTGGGTGAGAGAAATAGGGAATGTGATATAAAGGGAGCAGAGCACAGCAAACTGTAATTTTAAATAGGGTGGTCAGGGTAGACCTTATTGAAACATAGGACATAGGTACATAGATGAAGCATTGAGGCTATGTGGGGCATGTCTGGTGTGTTGACCTGGAAAAAGATCCTAAGCACTGATAAAGTATCAGAGAATCTATTTGATACAATATAAGTGGCTACAGCCTAGGAAGACATACATTCAAGAGGCCTTGAGTCATGTGTTCTAATTTGCAGAGCAGGTTATAGTATGTTTATAATCTCAGAGAAGGGGAAGACAGGGGACAGCCCCTTAATCAGTGCATCAGATTTTCCATTGGTTACATAGCATCACATAAGCTAATGATTGGTTTTTGGTTACATGTCGTGTATAGATGTATGAGTAAGGGTCACAAGACACGTTTTCAGGATTCCTAAGTTGGTACAACTTCTTTAGGCATTGGTAAGTGTGGTTTTAGGTTAAAAATAGTCTCATGGTTTCGGAATGCGCTGACATCCCTGTCGCTCCATTCCAGATCCCCCAAGGCTTTTCAGAATTTAGCTGATCACAGTTAGAGCAGATTTCTGATTTATCAGGAGCAAAGACCCCCAGGCAGAACCATGTTCCTGCTTAAGGACAAACAAGAAGGCCAGTGTTGCAAAAAAAGAAGCTGAGCCAGAACAGCCTAGCAGGAAACTCAAGAGGTTTGTTTGTTTGACACAGGTGCCTGAAACATAAGACAGCCTGCCAAGAGTCCCCAAGCCTGCTGACCACAACCCACCATCACTGATCCTCATGGAGAGGGACGACAATACAACACAAAGAGATTTGGGGGTGCATCTCAGATGGCTGTGAACTCATGAACAAAAGGACAAATGGCCACTGAAGATCCACTGAGGAGATATGATTTTATCTCATATTCCAGTTGAAAGTAATGACCATGGAAGAGATACTGGAAGGGAAGTGCGAGCTTCATAAACAAGTTGAAAAACAGGTTTGATTTTCCTGGACCATGGCTTACAATAATAGAGCAATGAGCTCTTGGCAAGAGACAGAACAGGAAGAGGGAGTTTGGCAGGAGATTTATCAACTGATAGAGAGGACTTTACATTAATGTTTGGTGAGAAGACAAAAATTCAGATAAAACTCATAATTACTTATGATGGAGAATCTCGAGTGTTAAAACAGAAAGAACAAAAATGGGGAATAACCCCAGCTGATCTCAGGAGAAAATGAGAGAGTTTTGGTAGCAAAACACATGATCTCAGACATGAGCTAAGCATGGATAGTAAAAGTGAACATGATAGTTCATATAAAAAGGAAAGCATGCTTTTAAAAAGAATTTAGTTAGTGTGTCCATCAAATGGTACCCCACAAATATGTACAATTACAATGTATCAATTAAAATAAGCTAATTTTTAAAAAAACAATTTATTTTGTATATATCTATACAAAAACTATTCTAACTGTACTGAGGTAAAGGATGGCAAGCACAAATTTACAAATCATAATAAAATATAAAATGCTCTCTAAAGAAACAAAAAAAAATAAAGATAAAAAGAAGTTAGCTTTTAGAAAGTGACTCAAGAATAGAATATATTCTCTGCCATTGTTAGGGTATGTCTCACCACAGAGCCTTCACTGCCCAAAAAAGCATGACTAATGCAGGGTGGAAAAATTACAACGCATAATAGAATTGTCTACATCTAGGGACATCCATAAAGCAGAGAATCGACATTTTAGGAGGAGTATAAAAGAAGAAAGAAATGCAATGATACAAACATGGAAGCATGTAAGGATGTGGAGACACTTTGCAAATATAGATTAGAAAACTGACTTAATAAGATTCCTAGTAGCAATAAAGAAAGGAATCTATCTGAACACCAGGAAGACAAATACTCCAAAAGTAAATAATCTAGTAAATTCTTTCATTCCTGAAGAAAGCAAAAGTAACTTAAGAAAATAACGCCTTCTTTGGATAGGGCATCATTCAATCCTAATGTACAAAGATAACAAATGAATAAATTGAATGGTGACTTAATTCAAATGTACGAGGATATAAAATAACAATAGCTTATATTTATTAAGCACCTAAATGTTTGGATGTTTGGTCACAGTAAGAAATACTTTAATAGTTAGAAAAGCTAATGTTTATTTAGCGCTCACTGTGTGCCAGGAATTACCACCTTTTATCCTTCGACAACCTATGAGACTATTCCCATTTTACAGATGAGGAGACTGAGGGTTAAAAAAGTTAACTAGAGCAAGATTTCATAGCCGGTAATAAGGGACCTGAAAGCCCAACCTAGATGTATCCCAAGTGGATTTTATAAAATAAACAGAAAAGAAAGAATAATCCTATGGCCGATAACTCCAAAAAGCAGAACATCTTGAGGAGCTTGAAAGATTATAAAAACTAACATTTTTGTTAACGTAGTCACAAAGTAATCCAAGCTTCTGTGTGTGTGTGTGCACGCACATGCATGTGCATGTACATGCAGAAAATAATATAGAAAAATTAACAATTTGGCTTTCAGGGCATCGAGATTTTGAAAAGAATGAACACAAAAGATATAACAAAATAACAATAATAACAATGTCAGAAAAAGCTGAGACTTTTTCCAAAAATCTTAAGGACGGCAGAGATTGTTTGGGTTGTGTTCAGAGCAGGAAGAACAAGCAAACGGTTAGGGTAACTGTTTGAAGCGGATGGTATAACATTACAAACAGGTACCAAAATGTTAGAGGCCAATTTGGGATCATTAGGAATGAGCCGCATCAAACTCTCATTTGCTTTTTTGATGGACTTTCCAAACAGGTAAAGTACTACAGCTTGATCTAAGCAAAACATTTTGCCAAAGCTCTCGTAATACTCTCATGGGCAGATGTGGAAACACAAGGTGGCTTCGAACTCACTAAGCAACTAAGCCCAGAGAGGTTTAAATGGGCTGTGTTAGTCTAATATGCTCCAGTATGGAACACTGGGAGCATGCCTCAGTATTCTGTCCTCTTTGACACTTGAATATACAGTGTGGTCTGAGAATGTATGTGATTTCACTCACAGATGACCTGAAGCTGGGAGAGGCACCTAATATGTTAAATGACAGACTCAAGTGGCAGAAGTAACCGGCCGGGTAAAGCTAGCAAGATGAAGTTTGATGCATATCTATGTAAATTCCTTGCTTTCAAAAATTGTTTAGATTACTATAAGGTGTAGGAAGTTTGACTTTCAGTATTCAGCTGAAAAGGACCTGGGGAATGAATGTTAACTCACAGAATAAGGAATCAACAAGGACAGGGCCTGTCAAGTGGCTTTTACAGTCTTTGGCTGCATTCATAGAAGCAGGGTATCCAAATTAAGGAGGAAAGTATTTTCATTGTAACTGTAGCTGACATTCCATATTTGGAGTAATATTTTTAATTCAAAGAACCAAATTATAAAAGGATATTTAGAAAACAAATTAAATTGTTGAGAGCAAAAGTCAACCATGACACATTGGGATCAGAAAACATCAGATAAAAAATAGTAGAAGAAATAAAAATGATTGGCTTTGAGAAAAAGAATCCTGTAGGAATTCTGTTACTGAAAAAGCTCAACTCCGTAGAGAGTTCCCTATACTGCTACTCTCCATCACATCGCCCTGTGCATAGTCTTTGCAGTATTTTATTACCATTCAAAATTGTCTTTCTTCTTTGTCTATTTTCCCTTCATGTAAAACAAGATCGACAAGAGAAGGAGCTCTGCCTGATTGTTTACAATTTCATGGACATCACCTGGAACAATGCCTGACACAGAGTAGACACCAAGAGAAGGGATTGGATAGTCCCCACACAACTTGCAGAGAACCTCCCCCATGTCAGGTGGGTCGGTCATTGTCACATGGTACAAACTGGCCTCTGGGGCTTGTCTTTCAGCAGGGGATATAAAGAGGGGCAGTTCTTTAGAAGGGGCTATAGGATCCCAAATCCCAAAACATCTCACTATATGTAGAGAGACTTGTAGCTTGAGCCTAAGGTTTCTACTGACCACTGCTGAGACTTCAGGCATGTCTGGACATGTCCAGAGACATGGTGGGACAGGATGGATCATGCTTAGTGGAAGTTAATTTGCACAGGACTAAAAAGACTGCAGGGGGGAAAAACCGAAGCTATGCCCCCTGCTGGATTTCCCACTTATCTGGCATCCCTGGCAATTTGGTGGGGTAGTAAGTCAAAAGTTTACTTGCTGGTGAGGATATGGAGAAACTGGATCACTCATACATTGCTGGTGAGAACGCACAATGACACGGACAATCTAGAAAACAGTTTGGCAATTTTTTATTAAATTAAACATGCAACCACCATACGACCCAGCAATTGTACTCCTGGGCATTTGTCTCAAAGAAATGCAGACTTATGTTCACACAGCAACCTGTAAAATAACAGATTTATTCATAATAATAAAAAACTGTAAACAACCCACACATCCTTCAACAAGTGAGTGATTAAACAAACTGTTACATCCACACCGTGAATACCACTCAGTGATGAGCAAAACAACCACAATACATCCCCAGAGAAATAGGGAATTACGCAGAGTGAAAAATGCCAATTCCAAAAAGTCACACACTGTATGATTCCATTGATACAGTATTCTTGAAATGACAAAATTATAGAAATGGTAAAGAGATTTGTGGTTGATGGAGATTAGGGTGGGAAAGGAGGTGGGTGTGGATATAAAGGGAAACATAGAGGCATTCTTAAGGTGATAAAAATGTTCTGTGTCTTGACTGTGTCAATGTTAATATCCTGGTTGTGTCATTACACTATGGTTTTGCAGGATATTACCAGTGGAAGAAACTGGGTAAGTGGTACACGGGATCTCTCTATATTATTTCTTACAACTGCACATGAATCTGCAATTATTTCAAAATAAAAATTTAATTTTAAAAAGTTTTCTTGTAAGCTGGGCAGGTGGGGTGGAGGATAGAAGTAGGGGAAAGGGAGGAGAAGGACTAATCCAGATAAGCCTCCCAGGAAGATGCATCGTAGTTGAGGACGGAACCAGGAGCTATGACATCCACCTGCTAGATTGTAAGATCCAAGACAGCAGGAACTGTACCCATATTGCTCATCAGGGGGTGGCTAGGGCCTGCAACTACACGTCCTGACGGAGCAGAGGGCTTAATGCAAAGGTTCCTCTCTATCCAAGTAACAGTGTTAAGATATTGAGGAAAAATGAGCTATCTAACTCTGCTCAGCTCTTCAGTTGTAGATAGCAAAGAATTTATCACAAAATCCACCTGACTCCATTTGGTTACTGAGTTCAGTCTGACTGAGAGACTGACAGGTCAGAAATAAAGGCCTGTAGTGAAGATACCAAACGGAACTTAATAGAACTTCATGGCTGTTAAATGTATCTGTCCCAAGCCCACCCCCTGGATACACAAAAATTGATCTAGGTGTCGGAGTATATTAGTCTGTTTTGTGTTGCTATAACAGAATACCTGGAACTGGGTAATTTAGAAAGAAAAATGAAATTTATTGCTTATAGTTTTTGAGTTTGGGAAGTCCAAAGTCCACCTGGTGGTGGCAACAGTGACCCAGGGGCCTCACAATGCAAGATGGTGGAAACAGAGAGAGCTGAGAGAGAGACAGACTCTCCTCTTCTTTCAAAGCCCTCTGAACGACGCCCCTGGCCACCATTTTTAATCCATTCACTATGACCTGGTCCTACAATCTAATCACCTCTTTAAAGCTCCACCTTTCAATTGCCATAATAAGATTTCCCACCCTCTTAACAGTCACAGTGGGGGCTAAGTTTCTGATACATAAAGCTTGGGGATACAATTAAGCTTCAGGGAGTTTTGGGGGGACATAATTCAATCCAGTACACTAAGTTAACCTCTATCACACTGGATTCTTAGTAACTGT
>NW_007754570.1:7315-7929 GCF_000696425.1 Galeopterus variegatus | reverse complement strand
TCTATTTAGGTCTTGCCCTTTTTTTGTTTGTTTTTTTGCTATTGAGTTATTTAAGTTCCTTGTATATTCTGGATATTAATCCCTTGTAGGATTAATACTTTGCAAATATTTTCTCCCACTTTGCTGGTTGCCTCTTCAGTCTGTTGATAGTTTATTTTGCTGTGCAGATGATTTTTAGTTTGATATAATCCCATTTGTCTACTTTTACATTTGTTACCTGCGCTTTAGAAGTATTCTCCATAAAAATTTTGCCTAGCATAATATTTTGTTTCCCCTATATTTTCATCTAGTAGTTTTATAGTTTCAGGTCTTACATATAAGTCTTTAATCCATTTTGAGTTGATTTTGCCATATAGTGAGAGATAGGAGTCTAGTTTCTTTCCTTTGCATATAGACATTCAGTTTTCCCAGCACTATTTCTTGAAGAGGCTGTCCTTTCTCCAATGTATGCTCTCAGTGCCTTTATCATAGAGCAGTTGGCTGTAGATACATGCACTTATTTCTAGGTTCTCTATTCTGTTCCATTGGTCCATGTGTCTTTTATGCCAGTACTATGCAGTTTTGATAACTATAACTTTGTAGCATATCTTGAAGTCAGGTAGTGTAATGCTTCC
>NW_007754570.1:5016-5285 GCF_000696425.1 Galeopterus variegatus | reverse complement strand
TTCTCCTTCTTTCCCATGCCCCCCCCCCCCAACTGGGTTATTTCGAAAGACCTTTCTTCAAGTTTGGAAATTCTTTCTTATGCTTGATCTAGCCTATTGTAAAAGTTCTCAGTTGTATTTTTTATTTCATTTAATGAAGTCATCAGTTCCAAATTTTCTGCTTGGTTCTTTTTTATGTTATCTGTCTCTTTGTTAAATTTCTCCTTCAGATCATGAATACCTTTTCTGATTTCTTTGTGTTGTCTATCTATATTCTCTTGCATCTCATC
>NW_007754570.1:2646-2946 GCF_000696425.1 Galeopterus variegatus | reverse complement strand
TTCTTTGTGTGAGAGCTGAGAGCTGAGAGCCTCTAGTCAGCTATCTTTAACCTTCTTTCAGTGCTTCTTATTTCAAAAGAAGTATCTCCTCATTTACAAAACCAACTCCATCTCTTATGACTTTAACCAATCCATTCTGCTTGTTTTCAGTTCTGTCTAAATTCATTATTTTCTTTCCATTTTCCATAATTTATTTTTATTCTCTGATTTCATTTCCCCACTATCTGCAAAACATACTCAAATCTGCCCATTATATAATTTTAAAAGTTTAATTTTTTTAATTTCTTCACATAACTACTT
>NW_007754570.1:0-524 GCF_000696425.1 Galeopterus variegatus | reverse complement strand
GTGTTCCAAAGCCTCCCTATTCACAACAGGTCAAACAGCTTCATCCATTTATGTATGTATGCATGCATGTATGTATGTATGTATGTATGCATGTATGTATGCATGCATGTATGCATGTATCTATCTGTCTATCTATCTATCTATCTATCTATCTATCTATCTATCTATCTATCAAAGCTGATAAGAAAACCCAGATGATCCTCCTTTGGTCCTGGTTGGAAATTCAAACCATGTGTGAAAACCCATTCTCTCGACTCACCTCCTAACCACCAAAAAAAACTCCCAGCCATAAACTTTCCTTTGCCTGTGTTCTCAAGACAGTTGCAGGCTCATTTGGGAGCCATGCTGCCTCCCCCAGAAAGCCTCATTAGGTGAGTAAAAAAACTTTTTCATACCTTCTTGGTGTGTGTGTGTGTGTGTGTGCGCACATGCATGTTCATCAGTCTTAACATCCAAACCAAATTTTTGGTTAAGATCCATCCTTGTTCTGAAGGGTGATCACAACACTTAACTTATTAACTTTC
>NW_007754569.1:7176-7930 GCF_000696425.1 Galeopterus variegatus | reverse complement strand
TATTTTGAGATATGTGTTACGTAATTTTAGCAGGCCATTTTGAATTCATGAAGGGTAATGGAAACTCCAATCTATTTTTTAAATTTTTTTACCTGAAGAGAATTTTAAAACAAAACACCAAAGAATATCCACTGTAAGAAAGCAAAGTTATTCTTTTCTGCACAGGAAGAAAGAGTTGTTATTGCCATGACCTTGAATAATCTTTTATAGATGGGTGTGGGAGTATGATTTATTTTCTCAAACTCAGAGAAGTAAAAGCACCTGTGTACTGACCTGAAAGAATGTGTGGAAAACATAAGATGAGGGGAAGAATCACTACAGGGTTCGAGTCAGGAAATGTCAGGGTAGGCGGACGTGGGATGATGGAAAAGGAGTGTGTCATGATCCTTCCTAAGTGGGCCCCTCCTTCACATTTGTAAGTGTCATCTATAATGGGATGAATAATAGCATTAAGATGTATGCTCCGTGATATGCCCNGGAAGGGCATCTCTGGCTTCCTGCTGTCACCTGCTCCTGGGCTGGTGAAGAAGTGACCCACATTCCTGGAGGCCCCCAAAATGTTACAGTCAGCCTCAAAGCCCAGACAGAAGGTGTGTTTCTTGTTCCCATGGCCCGATAAGACTTGTGGGTGATATTGCTGCAATGGAATGGCAGTCCAAGGCTTCCCCTGGTGGGAACTTGGAGTGCTCAGAAGGCCTGCACATAACTGCCCCCGAGCTCATGGCCCAAGCAGAGGTCTGCCTCCAGTGCATGG
>NW_007754569.1:5880-6699 GCF_000696425.1 Galeopterus variegatus | reverse complement strand
GGGATGATGGAAAAGGAGTGTGTCATGATCCTTCCTAAGTGGGCCCCTCCTTCACATTTGTAAGTGTCATCTATAATGGGATGAATAATAGCATTAAGATGTATGCTCCGTGATATGCCCCTTTATCCAAACAAATACAAGGCAGCCCACTAACACTATAAACCAATGTCAGCACATGCAAGCCAGAGACATGGTATTGGTGATTTATGACCCAGTCCCACCTGCAGGGTAATTTATTTGGATAACTGCCTTAGTTTCCCTACTTTATTCAGAAGAGGGGAGTTTACATAAAAGTCCATGAGTCTTCCAAATAGTCTACCCATTAATTTTATTTTCCAGTATAGCTTTCTAGAATGATATGAAATCAAGGGACTGATGTTGTATGCAAAGAGATATATGGTCTGTGGCAGGGAGAGGGACACTTCGATCAGTTTAAAACATGTAAAAACCTGACCATATCATGTCAAAGGCCACCAAGCCCAACAAAATCCTACTGTAAAACTGCCACCATTATATGAGATAACGAGTACATTCCCAATTTAAGGAAAAAAACTCAAATGATGAGTGCGTTAGAGAACGAAGGACAGGTTCCCATAGATATTGGTAATAGATATTAAATTGTCTACTTTGTTTCTGAAAAAAGAGTATCTCCATTATGTTAAACAAAACTATCAAGGATAGTTTTTTGGAAGGGAATTTTGCTCTCATGGCATCAAAAATGGGGCCTAATTCATGATACTGTGGAAGGAATCATTATGTAGTAAAAAGAACATAAGTTTTTGAGTCAGGATTGGTTGAATTCACTACTAAAAACATATT
>NW_007754569.1:3519-5088 GCF_000696425.1 Galeopterus variegatus | reverse complement strand
TAGTAAAAAGAACATAAGTTTTTGAGTCAGGATTGGTTGAATTCACTACTAAAAACATATTCTTGGGTAAGTGACACAGTGTATTTGAACCTAATTTTCTTCATTTGGAAAATGGGAGTAATAATCACCATTTAGGGTTATTCTCAAGCTTATATACAATATCTGTGAAGCAACAAGTACAACTTCCAGTAATCAGTAGGTTTAATTTCAACCTATTTCCATAGTAATGATTATTAGTCTATGATATTCTCATTGTTAGAAGTCAACACACTCCCTTAATATCTTGCCAAGGTCCTCTACTTTTATAATCCTGAATCAGCCACGCACTGGTAGTTTCTCTCAGAAGAATAAAATATTACTGGCACGGAGAGTAACCCTGAAATTGAATCTATCTACCAGGAAAGGACATGTGCTGGGGGAATTGGCTAAACAACAGAAGTCAAGAGAAAGTTCCTACTGGCAGACAAAGTCTAGTGCCTGATAAATATAGTATAAGCAGGGAATATAGTATAAACAGGCACAACTCATGGAAGTTATCGGAAACTGTCTTAGAGCAGCGGGGTGGGTCAACACATAGGAAAGGTAACCCTCAGGAATTCACCAGGGCTATTGGGTTACTGTCTTCTACTTAAGGGAACTTCTAGATAAGGGAAGTTCAAGTTCTAGTTCTAGAAAGAAACATCTAGTTAAGAGAAGGGTTCCAAATACAAGAAAATTCAGGTCCTAACTAAATTTGCAAAGCAAGTTCATGAGGACAAAGAGCAAGTAAGGAGCCCACTTACAGGGACTGAATATGGCTGAGAGCTCAAAAGAGAGACAGCACCCCACTTTTCACATTTGGGTAGAAAATTTGCTTTAGATACCGAAAACATAACTGATGCAGAATTTCTGTTACTATTACTGTTCAGGCACTGTGTCTACTCTAACAAACCCACAAGAAAAGAAGTGACATCTCCACTCGACAGATGAAAAAACAATAACTCAGTACAGACAAGGAAGTTTCCCAAAGCCAGGTAAGCAGTGAGTTCCACATCTCATATTCAAATCCAGGTTTATCTGGCTTAAAAGAATGGTCTGAAACAAGGTATATTGTGCTACTGATGAAAGAAAAATAAATAAATAAAAGCAGGAAATGGGAAAAAAAGAAAAACTCAGATTGGTTCTGACAGCAGGTGGCAAGTTTGAACCTGCATCTGATGATCAAATGGCTCTTGCTGTGAGATACCAGATAAAAGCCTGACATGGTATGACAGTTATTCTGTAAACCAAAGGGACTTCAAAATCATACACCTTTTTGTTCATATTGTCGGTAGCAGTTTTCATGATTTCCTTTCTCATACCATTGTTAGGGACTTCTGGAATCTCATGGAATCTAATGGAGTTTGTATTTATAGATTGTGTAGCACTACGGTACTATCATTATGGTTACTGTGTTTCTTACCACAATATTTTTTTTTTCCTTTTTGTGTTTTTTACTGACCAGTAATGGGATTGCAACCCTTGGTGTCGCGCCCACACCGCACTCAGCCAGTGAGCAGGAACCGGTCTCCACATGGGATCTGAACCCTC
>NW_007754569.1:2105-2640 GCF_000696425.1 Galeopterus variegatus | reverse complement strand
GGCGGGAGCGCCACTGCGCTCCCAAGCGGCGCACTCTCCAGTGCGCCACCGGGCTGGCCCTTTTTTTTTTTTTTCTTACCACAATATTTAACATGAGGATTTTCCTTGACTCAGTGATTAAGGAAGATTGAATATTTGGTATCATTCACTAAATTGCTTACTTTTCAACATATCATAAGTTGTTTGCTGACATCTATACTGCTAAGGGTTTCTTTTACTTAGTGTCACTGGGATTCCCTAGCTTTATTTGGAGAATCACTAGAAACACTTTCCTCCCTACTTCACTGTAGTTAATATTCCATGGAACCTTTGGTTCTCTTAGGCATGTGATAATGCCTATGGATGGAAGGCTAAGGACTCTTTTCGTGATCCCACCCAGGAAATGTCAGGGAGGTCCTTAATCCCCTTGCAGATGAGAAGAGGAAACCAGAAAGAGGAATTTAAATATTCTCCATTCCTGTAAAGTTTTGGGAGGGAAGGGGAAGCTGGAAGAGGAAAATAGCTTTTCTTATCTCCTCTCCCTAATTTTATTTTT
>NW_007754569.1:0-552 GCF_000696425.1 Galeopterus variegatus | reverse complement strand
CAGTGAGTGCCACCCAATAGTTACTCAAGTAAACTTTCATACTCTGATTTGTTGTTTTTTTTGGTTTAAGGTTAAAGTATTTTTTTATAGAGATCTGTGGGCCTTGTATATAACAAAGACTGAAAAATAATCAACCAAAAATAATCTACACATCTTGGTTCCTAGTATTCAGAATGCCTCTCAGTGTTCTTGGCTGATGGGTATGTAACATTATAAAGGACAGATTTTCGTATTATGCCACATTGTTAAGGACCTTCCCTGCTACTAAGAGAACTGAGGTCTAATCCAAAGGATGAAGAACCAGTAGTGAATATTTTCCAGAGGGTGATGTGATCAGCCTTGGTTCAGGTAACAAAAATTTGTGGCAATTTAGAAAGTGGAATTTCATACAGTGTATTTGGTTATAGTTACAGTTTTCCAGCAATAGTTGGTAAGGGGCTGGACTGAACACAGTGGTAGTTGAGATAAGCGTGGGGAAATGGATCTAAAATATCTCTGGTTACAGTTGACATTCTCTATATTACTCAAGTGGGACAAGGAGGTATAGAGGGG
>NW_007754568.1:7728-7931 GCF_000696425.1 Galeopterus variegatus | reverse complement strand
CAGTCACAAAAAAACAAACACTGTACAATTGCACTTACATGAGGTGCTTAGAGTAGTCAAACTCATGGAGAAAGAAAGCAAAAGGGTGGTTGCCAAGGGCTGGGGAGATGGGAGAATGGGGAGTTACCCTTTAATGGGTGGGGAGTTTCAGTTTTGCAAGATAAAAAGAGCTCTGGAGATGGATGGTGGTGATGGCTGCCCAA
>NW_007754568.1:1198-2903 GCF_000696425.1 Galeopterus variegatus | reverse complement strand
TTTAAAAAAAAAATTTTTTTTTTTTTTTTTTTTTTGAGTATTAGGTTTATACTAAGGCTTTTTTTCTCTCATTTCCATTTACTTCCTGCAACAGTCCTGTGATAGAGCCATTACCCTCCTTTAGGGGGTGAAGAAACTGAGGTGGTTTTGGTAACCGGCAACTAGAACTTGAACCCAGTCAGTTTGACTCTAGGTCTCTTAACCACTGAGGTCACAGAAGGTCAAGCTGCAAGGGCCTTTGGAAAGCGTCAGATCCTGTGATCCCTAAACCTGTCTGATGATAAAAATCAGGTATGTTTTTTAAAAAGGCTCTTTTAAAAAAAAAAAATCCAAATTCCTGGGCCGCAGGCCAGGCACCTAATTAGAATCTCCCAAGAAAAGGGGCCTGGGAGTGTGTGTGTCTGACAAGAGCCCCTGTTTTAGACACATGCATGAATCTGTTCTCAGAGAGGGAAAGTGGCCTGCCCAAGCTCACACAGGGAATCCTCTCCAGGCTCCTAACACCCCCTTGTCTAGATGCCAGGCCACTCCTGACAAAAGATGACAATCGGGCTGGCTGGTTGGCTCAGTTGGTTAGAGTGCAGCCTTATAACACCAACGTCACTGGTCTGGATCCCCATACTGGCCACTCACCCCCCCAAAAAAAACTTAAAAAAAGAAACAAGAACAACAACAACAAAATAAGAGACAATCTACCATATGATCCAGCAATTCTACTTCTGGGTATATATCCAAAGAATTGAAAGCAGGGTCTTGAAGAGATATTTGTGCATCTGTGTTCATAACAGCATTATTCATAGTAGCTAAAATGTAAAAGCAACCCAAATGTCTACTGACAGATGAATGAATAAGCAAAATGTGGCATATGTATACGATGGGATATTATTCAGCTTTAAAAAGGAAAAAATTCTGACATATGCTACAACATGGATGAACTTTGAAGACATTGTATTAAGCGAAGTAAGCCAGTCACAAAAAAACAAACACTGTACAATTGCACTTACATGAGGTGCTTAGAGTAGTCAAATTCATGGAGAAAGAAAGTAAAAGGGTGGTTGCCAAGGGCTGGGGAGATGGGAGAATGGGGAGTTACCCTTTAATGGGTGGCGAGTTTCAGTTTTGCAAGATAAAAAGAGCTCTGGAGATGGATGGTGGTGATGGCTGCCCAACAATGCAAATGAACTTAATGCCACTGAACTGTACGCTTAAAAATGGTTAAGACGGTAAATTTTATGTTGTGTGTATTTTACCACAATAAAGAGAAAAAGATGAGACAATCTGTGCCCAGCCCTGGAGGGCGGTAGTGGTGAGGAATGAGGAGATATGATTGTCTTAATCTTTTGAATAATTTTGTGAATAAATATCATATGGAATTTAAAGAATATTGCCCTCACCCCCTCCCCTGGAAGTGGACTGTACTAATAATGTATGAATAGATTTTTTTCCCAATAACTTCACCACCTTTGGGTTTTCTTATTTTACTTTTTTTTATTTAATGGGTGAGAGATAGTCCTTCATTAATGTTTAAATTTGTATTAACATTTATTCGATCTAAAGTAGGTGGTCCAGAATTTACTGATGTCATCAAAATAATTTTCCCCCAAATGTTAATTTCCAATTTATGATACTAAATAAAACAAATCCATGTATATTATTATTATTATTATTTTTTCCTGACCAGTAAGGGGATCACAACCCTCAGCAC
>NW_007754568.1:0-582 GCF_000696425.1 Galeopterus variegatus | reverse complement strand
AATGTTAATTTCCAATTTATGATACTAAATAAAACAAATCCATGTATATTATTATTATTATTATTTTTTCCTGACCAGTAAGGGGATCACAACCCTCAGCACAGTGGAGTCCGCACCACGCTCAGCCAGTGAGCGCACTGGCCATCCCTATATAGGATCCGAACCCATGGCCTCGGCGCTACCAGCGCCTCACTTTCCCGAGTGAGCCACAGGGCCGGCCCTCCGTATATATTATTAAAGTAAATCAATAAAACTACTAAGTCTATTATTGAAGGAGAAAATGGCTTCTGCCTTGATTGTTCCTCCTTATTCAGCATAAGTTCCAGGTTCTTGAATGGCTCTTAAGGCAGAGGATGGTATTGGGGACCAGTGACATGGCTGGTATTATGTAACAACTAGGTCACTCTCCTTGTAATAGGACAAACATGGTCAACGAGAGGCCGGGCAGACTGTCCCCCACTCGTAGCCCACTGAAGAGTTCTGTAATTGCCAGTCCTAGTTTCCTTTATCTCTTCTCCCTTCCTGATTCTCCCATGTAGAAAAAGTGGCCAAGCTGAGGTAGATGTGGAAAAGGAGATTTTT
>NW_007754567.1:5066-7931 GCF_000696425.1 Galeopterus variegatus | reverse complement strand
TCAATAATGGAAAAGTCACTATTGTTTCATAAGAGCTACTTTTAAGTTAATGGGTTATCAGAAGAAAATAAGAGCTTGATACAAATACCAAATATAAACAAAACTGGAAGGAAAACTATTTGGCTTGAAATAAATGCAGAGAGAAGTATTCTGTCAATATCCAAATTGAAATGCTTTCTCTGTCTACAGTCCCTTTAAGTTTCTGGATTCTGGTGACGATCTGATTAGATTTTTGGCATCTGGGGGATGCATTACAGCTATTGGATTCCAATTTCTAGCAAATAGGTAATTTACCACGCTCTAAACAATTCCTTCATGCCAGGAAATATACTGAAATATTATGTATTTGCCCAATTATTTCACCTTTAAATCATTTATCATATTTTTCTGCTTTACTGTCCTGCAGTATTTTCTTGCTCCCCCGTTAGCATGTAAGTTCCCTGAGGGAAGGAAATTTATTTTATTTACTTCTGGTCTCAGTGTCTAAAACAGTGTCAAATACCCAGTTCAATAAATCTTTGTTGAATGTTAAATCAATGATATGAAAGTAGGAAGCAGTGGATTAAGTGACCAGGCCACCACAACAGAAAGACAGCAGATAAGGGGACAGTAGAAATTTCCAGACAGCAAATTTAAGCATTTAAGGTATTTGCCTAAAATTGGAATTTCATGGTATATGCAGACGACTTAGATTTTATCAAATTATGTCTTACATATATTGACTGCTATGTGATAAAAGCTCTACCTGTTCTTTGATTCTCTGCATAACCTGACCATCCCACTGCAGCCCACACAAACTCAAAATTCTATTTTTTTGGTATATGCAGACGACTTAGATTTTATCAAATTATGTCTTACATATATTGACTGCTATGTGGTAAAAGCTCTACCTGTTCTTTGATTCTCTGCATATCCTGACCATCCCACTGCAGCCCACACAAACTCAAAATTCTATTTTTTAAAAAAAAGCATTTTTGAAAATTCTCGAAAGGAAATATTAATCTAAGATCTGCTGGTAGTGAATAAATATAGGAAATAAAATATAAATTGTTGGAATACACAAAGTAGTATGAAAGGATTGTTATTGACTGACTCTTGCTCTCTTTCCAGAGAAAACTAAGTTGAGACTTTTACTCATAACAATGACTTACACGAACTTATAGAAGTAAAGAGTAGAATGATGGTTACTAGAGGATGGGAGAGGGGCATGAAGGGGGAAAGTGGAGATATTGATCAAAGGGTACAAAATTCCAGTTAAACAGGAGAAATAAGCTTTTGTGATCTATTGCACAGAATGGTGCTATAATAAATAATAATGCATTGTGTATTTCAAAATTACTAAAAGAGTAAATGTTTGATGTTTTCACCACGCACACAAAAATAAGTACATAAAGCAATGGATTCATTAATTAGCTTGATTTAATCATTCTACAATGTAAACACATATAAAAACATCACATTGTACCCCACAAATATATAATATATATAATTATTATTTGTCAATTAAAAATAAAATTTTTTAAATTAAATTACATTTTAAAACATGGTAACTTACATGTGGAGCCAACTGTTCACTCATTTGTGCATGGGTATTTAGAGAGAAATCTCTGAAGTGGAAGTTCAACCTAATTTGGGCCTAAGTAACTGCCATAAAAGGCATCCATTTTACTCGGGCTCAGTGTGCAACAGCATAGAAGGTATCTGAATAATGAAAGCCAAATTGAACCAAATAAAAACACCTCATGCAGTTATTCTGGTCCAGGAGAGAGGACAGTTCACAGGCTATAAATAATAGTGTCCCTCTGCCACTAACTGATGGAGAGACCTTGACCAAATGTTTCAGCATTTGCACCTAAAAAAGACTTCGAGACAAAATAAACTTCCAGAAACTTTCTAGGGTTAATTTTCTGGGATTCATAATACACCAGGCACAGGTGATTTAATTAGGTGTCCCAAGTCTCCAGAATAGTTAAGACATAAAAAATAAAACTAAAAAAGTGAAAAATGAGTATGTGGTTCTCTGATGAATGTAAGTGGTATAAAAAGGCTCTCTAGACATCCTGGCAAAAATGGGTCCTTTTTTTTGGTTGTTTGTAAATAGTAGTTACATTTCTAAAATATCTGTACTATTTTGCTTACCTCTCTACTTCAATCTACCTGTGCAGACTTTACCTAAATTAACTTTAGTGGATATTGGAGACAGGAGGGGGAGAAAGGATTTTTATGAAAACTGTGGAAGAACATATGTTTCACAATTATTAGACTAGATTTTTGTGACGTTCTCCATCTGCAAATTTCCTCAAAGTTTATTCTTGTTTCCAAGGAGCAACCTGGGCATAAATAACCTGAGCTGTGTCCATATGACACTAATAGCTCTATATTCATGTCTGCAGCTCTGATTTGCATGCATATTTATGCCTTCCAAATAGGGTCGATTATTTCCCACAGAAGATTCTGACACTTGAAAAACATGTGAGCAGAAGGAGAAAATAACAGGAATTTGGAGTATTGCTTAGTTGGCAAACATATGATTTGTCAAATCCACCCAAATAAGCTAAATGACAGTCTGGAAGGAAACAGGAACTTAAATTGTCACCAAGCATTGTTGAGAGGATTTGACAGCTCCTGGTGGTAAGAGTCCCCTTTTAAATCACATCCTGCAACAGGACAAACAATATTCTATTATAATTTATTGTCTCATGTTTTGTTCCACATAGCTCTTAGACTGTTGACATACTTTGACTATTCCTATTGAAATTATCTGTGTTCTCACAAACCAAGGCATATCTGTGTGCTCCATTGGTAGAGTTAGGATGTGTTGTCCCCTCCAAAACTCATGTGGAAGTCTGATCCCTAATGTGGCAG
>NW_007754567.1:0-957 GCF_000696425.1 Galeopterus variegatus | reverse complement strand
GTTATTTGTTTATCTACTTATTGCCTGTTTCCCCCAACTGAAACATGAGTTTTGTAAGGGCAATAACTTTGTCTATCTTGTCCAAAGCTGTATCTTCAACAACTAGAATAATGCCTAGAATTTATGTGGTACTCGACAAATATTAAATAATTGAATTTTTAAATAGAATGGTCAAAATAGAAGGTGTTAGAGCTATAAGGTCACCAGCTTTGCTGGTCAGCTAAAAAGTAGAGAAGGAGTATGACAAAGCACCAATTTCTAACTCCAAAAGTGTACATCCAATTTCCTAGTTAATGTCATCAATTTGGTGTCTTCAAGGCACCTCAAATTCATCACGTTTAAACCAGACTGATACTTTAAACCCCATACTTCAGATCACTGTAAACGACACTGCATCTAATGCCCTGGAAACTCCAAACCCTGAACATTGTCCTTAATTTTTCCTCTCTCTAACATACTCTTAACATTTCTCAAAGATCACTCTTTCCCTAGTCCCTCAGGGCCTTTTTTATACTGTTCTCTTTCACATAAAAGTCTTTTCTTTTCTGCCCCCTTCTTGGACTAATTAACTCGTAGTCTTAGCTCAAATATAATTTCTCAACAAAGTCTTACATAGTTTCCACTCTAAATCAGCACTTCCAATTTTATGCACTCATAGCAAGTGCCTTTTACTATCTTTTACAGTATTTTTCTTTTCATTTTTTTTCCTTTACATGATCTTGTGGTTATGTAAGTTATTATTGGTTTGCTCCTTAGACTTTACCCTGTATTTAGAGCAGAAATTATTTTTGGTTTTTCTCACTATAATTAGCATTAAGTAAGTATTAGCTGAATGAATAAATAAATGACTATGGCCGGCCCGGTGGCGCACTGCTACAGTGCACCACTTGAGAGCACAGCGATGCTCCCGCCGAGGGTTTGGATCCCACATACAGACCGGCGGCTCACTGGCTGAGC
>NW_007754566.1:6203-7931 GCF_000696425.1 Galeopterus variegatus | reverse complement strand
TCTTCCTCCTTACAGCAGTTTGCATGGGAATCTGCATCTTATTTCCTTTCAAACCTCCACTCTTTCTAGTTTTGCCTCCAGAAACCACCGCCCTGCCTTGCCGGCATCCAAGTCTGTCAGCCCCGGAAGCTGTTCATGCACCCCAGACCGAGAAGAACTCGTGTTTGCAGCCCGTCTGAAATGGTTTCCACTCGTGTCAATGGTTCCCACTTAAGTGGCAACTCCCTCACATGCTCTAGCACATGCTGTGTTTAAACAGCAAACTTTTCTAAAAAGGCAGAGAGAAAAATGGATTCCATCCAGGAGAACTAATCCCCCCAAATCAAAATCTTCCACATGGGGGTGATGATAAACAGATGCCTCTCATCTCGACAAATGAAAGGTCACCCACAGACAGTGCGGAATAATTATTAAATAACTTCCCCCGATTTGTTCAGGATCAGTAGCGACCTCATTACCTGGATCCAAAGACAGTATCTCTAAATCCTGGGCATGGATCCAAAAAGGTCATTAATAACAGGAGAGTCCCCAAATTTGCAGGGAAAGGAAAAACAGCTCTAATCACGGAAGCAAAGTATTCCTCCCCAGCCCTTTACATCAACAGTTTGCACGGTAATGACAACAATATGCATTCCTCTGGCACCTCCTTTGGCAGCCCTTGACAAACAGCAGCCAGGCTAACCAAGCCTTTTCCTTAACAAATGGGCCATTCTATGTCACAGGCAGGAAACAAAGCTGACCTGAGGTTGATTTTCTTATTGTCATTTCTTATGGCTTCAGGTCAGAGATCAAGGACTGGAAGCAAAGGCTCAACTTCCTGGCCCTTCGCCCAGATAACTGGACTTTAAAGAGAGCCAGGTAAAGAGATAGGTCCCTGCATGGCAAAGAACCACACTTAGTCTGGACCTTGGTTCTCCAGGCCCCGTGAATTGAGAACAAGTCTATCTTGGGGTCTGGAGTTAGAGGGTGGCCCTCTTCTTCAACTCCCTTAATTTAACTCCTCAGTCAACAGCTACCTTGGAACTGCTTCCTCAAGCTAAGTGCCCCCGAATTCTGAGTAGGAATGCCCCAGGCCCTAAATAGAGATTTTCTTTTGCTACCTATCCAAGGACAGCTAATTTGCTCTTCCATCTCACTTCCCTGCCTTCCCTCTTCTCTACCCCTAACTCAGTACAGCATAGAAGCAGAGAGTCAAGAGTTCAGGATCGGGAGCCAGACAGAGCCAGTGGGAAAGCTGCCACTTACCTGCTGGAAGGCTAAGGCAAAGCTGCAAGCCTCAATTCCCCATCTACACAATGGGTATAACAGTTTATGGTCCAAACAGGGACTCTTTGAGAATGAAAGAGAATACCCTTAATAATGACTCTGGGACAACAGGCATAAATCAGAATGATATGAACAAACCATGATGCATGGTTATCACAACGCCTGGCACAAAGCAAACATCAGAAATCATCATTGCACCATCATTATCATTACCCTGCCTTCCCCAAACCACAGACTGCCGAAAGCGAAAATAGTAGCCAGGGTAAACTGAGGGTGTCTTTGATTTCCTTTATCCCACCCCACTTCCTTTCAGGCCCTTCACCATCCTCACTCCAAACCCAGCAGTGCAGGCAGGATGTGAGTCACTGGGGCATTTGGGGGAGTTGCCTACAATGTGCAATGTCATAAAAGTGGAACTGTTTGGGGTCATGGGACATTCTTGTGAAAAGGGCTGATGCCCCC
>NW_007754566.1:4387-5492 GCF_000696425.1 Galeopterus variegatus | reverse complement strand
CCCCCATGCTAAGTCTGAAGGATCAGCACACAATCCCTCCCAGGGTTATTCCAGTGAATGGATCTGATGAATCTAATTAAGCTCTGAACATCCCATTTCCACCTCACTCAGCCAGGTGCTCAAGGGGCACCAGGCTATATCCAGGGTGGCCCCCAAATGTGCCTGATAATTAAAACAATTTCTGCCTGGGCTGATTGCTCTCCCCCATTATTCTCTCCCATTACTGGAGAAGCAAACAATAAATAATTTAATAACCCAGGTTGAGTAGAATCTGGTTCCAAAACAAAGTGTTTTAATTCTCCAGTGTGCCTGCTTTCAGCATTACTGTAATTCCATTTCCCTTCACTTGACTGGGCCTTTTGCTGCTTTTTAGGCTTCTCGTATTTCTCCCTGAGTTTTCCCCATGGGGCTCTGACAGCTGCATTATAGCAGGGCTGGGCAGCCTGCATGACATCACTCACTACTCAAGGCAGCAGCGCAGCGACGTGTCCTCATTAGCCTAGCAATCTGCCCTCCGTCTTGATGGCCACGGAAATCTGGCCATGTGGCTGCGGGCAGGGCTGCTGCCCAGGGCACCAGGGCCCTCCCCCTCCCTCCTTCTCTTTCTTCTGTCTGCCTTCATGTGACCTTCCAGCCTCTGGCAACCCCTGTCATGGGGAACAGCACTGGAGTGGGTAGCAGAGGAAATGCCCCTACCCACTCGCCCTGCAGAGTTGGGTCTGATTCCTCATCCCACTCCCATCCTGGCTCTGAAGGAAAGATCTTCCTGACTCCCATCTCTTGCTGAGGCCTAGGAGACCCCAACCCCCAGACAGAGATTAGATTTTGCTACCTTTCAAAGGAGAGCCAGGACCACAACAGGCTCTCACTCTGGCCAAGAAAAATCTCCCTACCCAGTCCTCCCACCCCTGCCCCCACCTGCAGTCCTTCCATCCTTCCAGCAGCCACAGAATATGCTGATGTAAGAGTCTGGTGCCCTTGCCTGAAGCCAGAGAGCAGCAGCTGCAGGGGAGGAGCAGGGGTAAAAGGAAACGCACCATGGAGCTTTCGTTTAAATAAAGAGCAGGGAAGCATTGTGCTCCATTGATTACAATTTTTTTTTTTT
>NW_007754566.1:2433-3097 GCF_000696425.1 Galeopterus variegatus | reverse complement strand
AAAAAAAGTAGGGAGGGGGGTGGGGAGGGAAGAAAGAGAGGGAAATGATCCCAGAGAACCTCCTGGGTCTGTTTCTAGATGCTCCTCTGTTCTCCTGCATGGGGCCTCAGAGCATCCATGAATAGGATCAAAAGGAGGCAGGACTATGTCCTCCCATGTCAGGATCCAAGTCAGAGCTCCATTTCCAAGAAGATTGGTGTGGGATTAACAAAACCCCTGCCTGATCCTCTGGGCACTGGGCAGGCGTGGGCGAGTGATTTTCATGTAAAATACTGCTGGTGGCATAACATTCGATGACTCCCCTCCAAAGCAAACTTTGTACCATGCTTTGTAGGATATTATGGAGTGGCATGATGGGTGGCTCAGGAGGCAATACTGGAATTCAGATAACCAGGCCCACTTCTCTAAGAGGTCAGCTCCCTGGGTAGCTATGCTGCTTAAAAATAAGAACTCAGTCCTCATCCAAGATCAGTTGTTCTCCAGCCTGGACCCCAAATCCCTAGAAATTGCGCTCACTCCTTTCTCCTGAAGACAGAGCCGAGAACGCCCATGTACCCTCACTCAATTACAAGTTGATTATTGTTCTGAGTCACTAGAGGCTGTGGTAGCTGACATGCTGAGACGGGGGTGAGACGGAGCCAGAGGTGACCAAGTAGAGAAACAG
>NW_007754566.1:0-993 GCF_000696425.1 Galeopterus variegatus | reverse complement strand
AGAGCCCTGTCTGTGTGTGTTATCTGGGCATCATTCCGAAGTAAGGCAACCAAAATGTCAGGATTCAGAGAGAAATGGCTCCAACTATCAGTCCATTCAGCTGTTACCACCATCAGAGATGAGCAAAAAAGGAAGATAAAGATAAAAAAGAAATGAATCCATGAAGATGGACGAGACATTCATCTACTGGTTATGTAGAAACAGAGAGCTGGAAGGTCGAGGTCAGAGCAGGCTTCTCCTGCTCTTGTCAACACAATGCAAAGCCTGTGCTCTGTGCTTAATGACACCATGTACACTCTGTACGGTTACCCAGACCTTGCCTCTCCAGAGCTTGCCATCTAGGCGGGGGAGGCTCAGAGCCTTGGTGAGGGAAGAGAGAAGAGCAACTCCAAGGAGAAGGCTCTTGGGGTGGTAGAGCCACTGGTTGACTTCTGCTATGACAATGGGAAATGGGAGTGGAGACAACTCCTCCAAGTCCACCGGGGCCCCGGCTTTCTGCAGCGCCCCTTCCACTAGAGCCTCCCAAGAGCAGCCGTGCTCTTCTGCAGGTTGGTGGGAGCTTGAGGTGCAAGTGTAGGAGGCCACCACCATTCGTGGGCCCCTCAGTGGGCTCTCCTGCTCCTGGGCCTTCTGCCAGCCTGCTCTTCCTCCCCACGTGGCCGCCTTGTTCCAGCAGTGGCTTGGGTAGCTCCTCACATTGTCTGCCCCTCCTCTGATGCACCTCCACTGCCATGTATCGCCCACTTCTTCTACTACCACGAAATTGCTGTCCTTTGTCCTTTTGCCCCTCAGACACATAACCCAGACTCCCAACTTGTAGACCCTCCTTATCTCGCCTCCTCCTTCTCCCCATTCCTCTACACTAGTGGTTCTCAACTTCAGCACACATCGGAATCATCAGAAGGCCTCATGAAAACACAGAGTGTTGGACTGAGCCCAGAGTGTCTGACTCAGTGGGTCTGGGGTGGGGCCTGAGAATGTGCATTTCTAATG
>NW_007754565.1:6910-7931 GCF_000696425.1 Galeopterus variegatus | reverse complement strand
ATTCTTTCCTATATGCTATTATCACCACCATAGGTTGATGTTATTTTTTACTCAAAATGTCGAGCATTTTTGAAATGCATTTAAATAATAAAACTTTCTTTTTTTCCTATTCACAGTGTAGTTACCATTTGCAGGGGTCTTTATTCCTTTGTAGATCTGGATTTCTGTCTGATACCAATTTCCTTCTTCATGGAAAACATTCTTTCACATTTTTTACAGTGAACGTATGTTGGTGGTGAATCTTCCCAGGTTTTATATTTTTGAAAAACTACTTTGCCTTGGTTCCTGAAGGACATATTTACTGGCTATAGAATTCTAGGTTATAGGTCCTTCCTCCCTCCCTCCCTGCCTCCTTCCCTCCCTTCCTTCCTTTCTTCTTTCTTTCCTTCTTTCTGTCTTTCTTCTTTTCTTTCTTTTCAGTACTTTAGAGGTATTAACACTACTCTCTTGTACTTTATATTTTCTAGAAGAGAAATCTGCTGTCATCTTTATCCTTGTTTCTGTGGCCGTTAGGTGTCTTATATCCCTTTTTATTATTAGCAGTTTCTCTTCATCACTGGCGTAAAGCAATTGAATTGCAGGGTGAGTTCCTGTAGATTACTTCATATTTCTTGCGTTTGGAGGTGGTTCTAGCAACTGGAGCATGTTGTCATCCAATTTTGGTTAAACATAGGGCTGGTTTCTTTTGTTTTCCATCTCACAGAGATCACAGTGTTTCCTTGCTGGATGTCCAGCATCATAAGCAACTGTGTTTTTTTTTCCCTTGTTTTTTGGGGTTTATTTGGTGTTGTTGTTGTTGTTGTTTCCAGTAGGAGGGTAAAGGTGGTCCCTGATACTCCATCTCTGTTAGAAGCAGATTAACTTCTATTCTCCAGGACATCTCAGATTAACTTTTATTCTTCAGGACATCTCAGTGCCCTCTTCAGGACATCTCAGTGCCCTTAGTGAGATAAAGTACAGTGTTTAACTTGACAAGGAAAATGTAGTGTGTATATGTTGGGCACAGGGAAAGTGAGAAATT
>NW_007754565.1:4596-4969 GCF_000696425.1 Galeopterus variegatus | reverse complement strand
AGTTCTGGACAACGTAACAAGGTGTTTCTATCAACAAAGAACAAGAATTAGCCTGAAGAACTGGTATAGTTTTAGACTATCATTTTTTTATGCAGTTGCACTTCATATCTTTATGGGAATTTTGGAAGATAGATTTAGAGTATATCGTTGATCCTTTAAGAAAGTCTTCCAGCTTAATAGACTATGAATACTGTTAAACGTCCTTCAGTCATGGTGTCAGCAACATTGCATGCATAGGACTCGACCCTGAAAACCCAGACATAAGTAGACATGAGAAAAAAGACTCGATCCTTTACCACAGTACTAGTAGTTTGAGGATGTTTAGAGTCTTTGCTTCCTTTTCTATTATTTTTATTCTCATACCTAGACACTC
>NW_007754565.1:2768-3822 GCF_000696425.1 Galeopterus variegatus | reverse complement strand
CATCATTTTAGAAAATGAGAAGGAAAAGTCCATGGGTTATTCAAATGAATAAATGACTTCTAAGAGATGGTGTATAGATCACTAATGTAAAACCAAGAGCCTCGATGCACGAAGCAGTAATATTAGAACATGGATATAATATATTTATTACTACGAATGAAGTCTAAAATGAAATGAATTTCACTACACAGTACAGTGCAACGCTGGACGAAGTGAAAAGACCTCGGTCCACAAAATTCTGCTCATGTGCGTCTTCTCTGTAGAAGTTAAACCTTTGAGAACAGAAAGTTCCCCGATGTCTACATTCGGCTAGTGAAGGGACCCCATGGTCACTGTGCACTTCCTCGGATGGTTCAGAACCTGTTCTGTGCCCCTCCCTGGTGCCGCAGCCTCTCCTCCTCACGTCGTGCCTGGGAAGCAAACTTACTGTGTGCAAGGGTTTAAGTTGAGAAACTGTCCAGAGCTCATAGGGAGGTGGAATTTCCACAAGGATCCTTCGGTCAGTGAAGCCAGAAGCCAAACTGGGGATCTACCTCTGAGGACAGGACTGAAGGAACCACCTGCTCCGCAACACAGGGGGCACCACAGAACCGCGCCGCTCCCTACATTGTGCGCAGCCGCCGCCGTCAGTCCTGGACGCCCCGTACATAGGTGACCAGAAGAGGCGCACACTGACTTCTGCCTCTGGAGTCTGTTGGACGCGAGACCATGCCGTGAGACACTTGGCGTCTGTTCAGCAGAGAGAGACGTCGAGTAAGGTTTAAGGGCACCCCCTACCCCCAAAGAGAGAAGGTCAGCGGAGGCAGTCCTCTTCTATGATCCTGAGAGTTAAGTTCAGAACCTCGAACATGGTCTGAGGGGACTTTCTACCCCAGGACAAAAGGATCCCCGCAGAGCACCAACACTACTATAATTCCTGGTAGCTCTTCTGCAGAACTGTGAGGCTAAGGTATCCTCACTTTATCCTTAATGACCACAGGGGGCGGAGGGCCGTGGTCTGACAGGGCAGTGGGAGGTCATTAAGAGGAGGTGACTCAGGCCCTTCGGCAAGTCA
>NW_007754565.1:0-1349 GCF_000696425.1 Galeopterus variegatus | reverse complement strand
CTGATGGGGACCCTGGGGAAGATAAGTCAGAAGCCTCCCTAATATCCTCTTCAGGAGACTCAGTGATGTGAAGGCCTTGATTTGAGGGAATAAGTCTGCGGCCAGCAGAGGGAGGAGAAACAGGCCCTACAAGAAGAAAAAGTGAGGATTCTGAGAGAGGACCAAGAAGTGTAAATAACACAGAGAGAAAGGAACTCACAGAGCTCTGCCATTGCTGCCATCCCAGGGTGTCCTCGGGCAGATGTGGTCAGATGGAATTCCCCTTCAATTCATAGTCCAGGGCATCGGGTAGCTGAGGGCTTTGGTATGGGAGAGTCGGCATCAACGTAGTTAAGTAGAGAAATCACAGGTCACGCCAGAAGTCAAGGTGATGACCCTGAGTGTGAATTGAGAGAAACATTTCCTACCCCACAACAGAGGAAGCACTACAGGGTACGGACCTGGCAGACACTGTCCGCCCCAGTAAGATGCAGGCACCACGGGAGGGCTGCAGCGTAACATACACTCTAGTTACTTCCACAGGGTCATCAGGGGAAAGGCTCATCAGTGAAACGGTGGCTTGTGGGTTCCTTGATGGGTTCCTTGATCAGTGCCCTCCAAGAAACCTGCAGAGGCAGCCCTTGATTAAGCCAAGGTGGTGTTGCCCTGCTGAGGAGGATCACACCATCTCATCCTCGTTTCTGCAGGTCACTGAATTATCTGCCCTCTGTCCCACACTCCTGCCTGCTGTCTCTGACCGCAGTCATCATGCCTCGGGGTCAGAAGAGTAAGCTCCGTGCCCGTGAGAAACGTCGCCAGGCTCGAGAAGCATCTGAGTGTGTGGAGGGTGCTCATGCCAGTGTACCGGAGGAAGAAAAGTCCGTCTCTTCCTCGTCTCCTGATTTCAATGAAAATCCCCAGAGGTCATCTGCTTCTGGAAACCCCTGCGATCAGCAAAAGCCAGGGAAATCCCCATCCAGCACTGCTGCTGCAGCAGGTGCTTCCTCCACAATATCTCATGAAGGCACCACCAGCCACGTTGATGAAAAGCCAAATGTCTCACATGCCGAAGCATCCACTGAGAGCAGGCAAAGAGGCCCGGTAGAAAACAAGGCTATAATGCTGGTCTGTTACCTGCTGTACAAGTATCAAAAGAAAGAGCCCATTACAAAGGCGGATATGCTGAGAAATGTGATCCAAACGGATAAGAACCACTTCCCTGAGATCCTGAAGAGAGCCTCTAAGGCCCTGGAGCTGCTCTTTGGCCTTGATTTGAAAGAAGTCAATCCCAACAGGAACCTCTATGTCCTGGTCAACAAACTGGAAGTAAGCTGTGATGCCAGAGTCAATGAGAACACAGGCTTGCCCAA
>NW_007754564.1:5371-7931 GCF_000696425.1 Galeopterus variegatus | reverse complement strand
TGGCTCAGCCTGAGGAAGAGGCAGCAGAGAGTTATGAATTTCACACTGTTTTTCTGGTTTTTGTTTCTTTATTTATAGGCTGTGGGCTCATCTATGAGATGAATATGGACATGAGGAAGGAGCACATTTAAATTCTTAGATTGTGTGCCAAAAAATATTATTGAATAAATAATTAGTTCACAAAAAATAATAAAAAAAATAAATATTTTGTCTTACTTAAATGTTTTCCAATTTTTAAATGACTTAGCATTTTCTTGGACTTTTAGGTGAAATAGGGAGTAAATGTGTACTAAAAGCCTAAAACCTTGATGTAATATATAAGACATTAAAATTCTCATTCTATGGAGGACAAATCCAAATACATAGAAAGGAGAGATTGTGCCCAAATACACAGAGATCTTAGTGCTGCTGAAATACACAGAGATCTTAGTGTCAGAGCTGAGATTAGCTCCTAGAACTTCTTGCTCATGTGTACTTTCCAGTACACTGCAATAATAGGAGATGTGAGGACACCATTATTCAATTAAATAATGAACTGAGCTTACTGACTATATTCATTGTAAACCAACTTCATTTAGAAAATCAATTTCAATGAAGCACACTGATTTTAAGTGCACAGTTCAATGAATTTTGCGAGTAAATATTCTTGTATAAAACTTTATATGACCCTATGTTTTCATTTCTCCTGGGTGAATACCTAGTACTACAATTGCCAGGTCTTTACAGTAAGTGTTTAGGACTCTGCCAACCTGCTTGTATCGTTTTCCAAAGTGGTTGTATCATTTTATATTTCCATCAAGAATTTATGAGAGTTCTAGATGCTACAACTACTTGTTTTTTAAGAGTTCACTTAATTTACACATAACACTGAAGAGAATAACTAATATTCACTAAGCTATGTTTTTCTTACCATTTTCATGCGTTGTACCTGTTCTAGACATGTTTCAGGACATTGAGAATAGAATCAGTACTGTCCAAGCCCCTTTTTAAACACCTTTCTTAAGTAAGATATCTAGGATGGTAATAAAAATAAAGAGAGTCTTGCTGGTAACAGTAGTTCAAACACCTTTCTTAAGTAAGATATCTAGGATCGTAATAAAAATAAAGAGAGTCTTGGTGGTAAGAATACACATTATTCAATATTTGTTATTATCATGCTTTATAAGGCAGTACATTTTGAGCTGAAATAACATTTGATGAGGACTCTGGATAAAATTGTTCTAATTTCAGCTCTAATATTTATTACTAGAAAATATAATAACCTTTCTGAGCCTGAGGAACTATGTCGATAAATGTGAGTCTATCTACCTCATTTTTACAGGATGGAATGACGTGATAATAGAAATAACACACCAAAGGCATATATGAAAAGTTGCTTTCAGATCAGCAGTCTTACAAAAGTTAATGGGAAGATTTGTATTATCTTTTAATTTTATTTTCCCACAAACTAGTTGAAATTACATCGTAGGTTACTAATATTTTGCATGTTTTTATTTGGGGAGGGGGTAGGTTGGCTTTTTTTTTCACTTTTTCTTGGATGTCACAACAAGCAAACAGCTTTGGAAATACTACTAAAATTTTATAACTTGAGACACACTATACAAATCAAGCTCTGAGAATTGACATTTTTTTTTGTCCTAGAGAGTGAATATTAAATACAGGTATGATGTAGGAATTCAGGAGGAGAGAAGGAACATTATCAGTGTAACACAAACTGTTTAATCCACAATCTACATTGGCCCACAGTTTTAGACATGCAAAATTCTGGAGAACAGTATTTCCACACTTACTTTTCATGGGCAAAACCCAAGGAGGGGTGGTAGGAGACAGAATAGGTGTAGGAAACCACCAAGGTCCACAACAGTATACTATATTTTATACAGTATTAGGTTCTTTCTTACCCATCACCTTAGATTTCAGGAAAAAGCATTCAGGAAGATGAATCAGAGCAGGATTTGTTGTTTGAGAAGCACAGCCACTCTTTTTGCACAGCATCGAAGGGACTCTGGAATGCAGCCCACCCTGGGTTTTATATCTAGAGATCATGTGATATGCTAGGCTAAGGTGTTGTAGAACATCTTGTTTTAGTGGAGACTGGAACTTGGTCTGGGATGTTCTGGCCAGTCCTTCCTATCTAAGGAAGTTAGTCCCAGAACATTCTACAGTTGTTCTTGAGATCCACAAGGGAGAAAATGGGGACAACTGGATAGGTGCAATGCCACCCCAGAGAGCTGTCCTACAATTACTGTAGTGGAATCATACTGTATTAATTATTTTGTTATTGGTTTATTTCACATGGCATAAAAGTTCCTCTTCAAAGTTTGTTCATGTTGTAGCATGTGTCAGCATTTCCTTCCTCATATGGCCAAATACTATTCCATTGCATTTCTATGCCATATTTTGTTCATCCATTTATTCCTTTGTAAAATTTGTGTTGCTTCTACCTTTTGGCTATTGTGAATAATTCTACTCTGAACATTGGTGTGCAAATATCTCTTCAGGTTAATGTTTTCAATTCATAAGATATATTTCTAAAAGTAGAGTTGAAGAATTATATGAT
>NW_007754564.1:1451-4600 GCF_000696425.1 Galeopterus variegatus | reverse complement strand
TTCAATGGCAGATCTGCTCTGGGTTCTAGAGGATCACCAGAGATTCCCCAGTCTCTAGTGTCTTCTTTCCTGACTAGCACTCCCCAGGATTTGAAAGATATCAGTTTCAACTCAAATACCCTCTCTTAAAACAAATCCTCCTTGGTTGTTGTTGTTGCTGTTGTTTTGGGGTGTTTTTTTTTTGTAAGCATCTGTCTAACTTTATAAGCAATTGACAAACTTCTGCAGAATGTCCCTATGTTCTATTTTGCATTCCCACCAGCATGGTACACGAACTCCAGATAATGTGCATCCTCATCAGCACTTGGTTTTAGCAGTAGTTCTTGTTATAGCCATTCTAGTTGTTGTGTAGTTGTGTGTCATCACAGTTTTAAGTTGCATTTCCTAATGGCTAATGGTATTGAACATCTTTTTTCTAGAAGAGTTTTTCTTTTGCCATAGGAATCATACGTTGTTGTGTTACACTGATTTCTCAGGATTAATAATCTCTGTGCTTTATTAAATTAGGAGAGGCACTGTCATGTCTGTACTGCTGGTGATGAGAGGAAGGAAAGAAAGTTAATATAAGACGCTCCCTGAACCCTTCCACGAAAGCCCTTTCATGATCTCCAAAGTGTGGCTGCATATGAGAAACACTTTCAAAAGATGAATACACCAGAAGGAGCAACTGGGACAGGCCAGCCTCACACATCTGCTCCCTTGGTGAGTTTATGTTCAAGCTTGTAACACTGTGGGAGGATAACTATTACTGTGTTGACAGTAATAAGTAGCAATATCTTCATGCTCCAGGCTGCTGATGGTGAGAGTGAAATCTGTCCCAGATCTACTGCCACTGATCCTCGAGAGGACCTCACTTTGCAAATTGGATGCATAATAGATCAGGAACTTAGGAGCTTTGCCTGGTTTCTGTTGATACCAGTGTAAATTACTGCTAATGCCCTGACTGNTCTCTATTTATATGCTTTGTACCTCTACTGAATTAGAAGGATATTTTGATGTGTGCACACCTATCTGATGAGAGTTTTAGAACAAAGATTACAGGGCCGGCCCGGTGGCGCACTGCTACAGTGCGCCACTTGGGAAGCGTGGCGGCGCTCCCGCCGAGGGTTCAGATCCCACATACAGACCAGCTGCTCACTGGCTGAGCGAGGTGCGGGGGCAACACCGAGGGTTGCAATCCCGTGGCCGGTCCTGGTCCGGTACGGGCGCGACACTGAGGGTTGCAATCCGTGGCCGGTCATGAAAAAAAGACAAAAAAAAGGGGGGAAAAAAAAAAAAAAAGAACAAAGATTACAAAGGAAATTCCTATACTGAGAGAAGATACTGTATGTGGTCCTTGCCACCAAACTTTTCATGAGGATTAACCTGAATCATCTTAATATACTTTAGTTATGTAGTCATGTACGTAGGCATATGTTGCATATATATATATATATATANGCTGGGCACAGCTGCAGGGCTGGCTCATCTCAGTTACTCAGAACATGCACCGTGTCCCCAGATGTCCCAGGACAGACCAGGACAGCACAGATTTGCCTATATCGAACGTGTTTCTTTTTGGAGCCAATTTTGTTAAAAAAGACATTTTTGGATCAATAATCAGAACATGAAATGGACTTGGGGACTAGATGAAGTAATGTTATTCTACAAAATTTACAGGAGAACACCCTTGTGTGTAGGAAAAACATGGTAAAGTCTAAGAGTGTGGTTCTGTCAGATATTCAGATTACTCTGAAATGGATCTTATGGGGGAAAATTAAATACTTTGGGCTGTACTCATGACACTTCTGTGATTGTGAAATTGTTGACTTTTTTGAAAGACTATTTAACAAGAGCATGTTAAACATATTCAGAAGCTATTCATAATCTCCCTCTTCCATTGTTATTATCAGAATAAGGTCATAGAACTCATTGCAGATGCCGAAATATCATATCATGATTCCTCATTGTGTGCATCATTAACAGATCCACAAGCAAACAAAGTCATAAGTCCCTTTAATACCCAGAAACTAAATGAGCTGTGCCTTGTTCTTGATGTAGGGACCTTCATATTCTAATTCCTGTTCTGCCCTTTGGTATTATTTCCTATGTTTCATCAGAATACAGGGCTGATTAGTGATGTCAGACCTGATTACTTCAACAAAAATCATCACACCTCAGTGCATGTCCTTTGCCATGTACAATAAATGCTCCTTTTGTCTTTGACTCTGGCAGTGATTGGGGACATCACCCTGATTCTGAGTCCAGCCTCCTGTCTGCACCTCTAGGAGAGAGTCTGTATTTCCTGTCAGAGTCTGTATTTCCTGTAAAGTCAGCATTGATGTACATGGAGAAATATCTTTGATCCAATTAAAACCTGGACACAGATTTGAATCCTTATATCTCACATCTGTACCTTGGCCTTGGGTGTCCCAGCACATTCAGCAGCAGGGGAAGTGGAACCAACTAACTCAGCATCAGTGTCCTGGAGCCTGGGGCTTCTGGGAAACATTACTGATGCCCTGGCACAAGAAATCTGCTTCCTATATCAGCCAAAATGTGAGAGGAGAGCAGAGTCCATAACACAGATGCCCTTGTTCTCAGAGTCTGTATTTTTGCCCTGGTGAGGCAGGGGTTTGGTTGAAGAGTAATTATCTCTAATTAAAGAAGATCTACATAGAGGAAAAGGTGGAAGGCAATTAGAGCCATGCTGAGGTCTAGAGAGATGCTTTAAATCGATTAGTCTAGAGAGATACTTTAAATAGATTTATTTATTCTGATTTCTATTATCTATTGAGTATAAAAGAGCTCTCCAAAATGTAATGGATTGAAACAACAATTTATTACTTCTTGTGAGTCTGTGGTTTGACTTGTGGTTTCTCTGCTAGTTTTCTTGGCTCACTTATGCAGCTGCAGTCAGCTGGGTCAGCTGGGCTGGGCAGTTTATGTTGGCCCCACCCACATGCTTGGCAGATGGTGTTGGTGATGTCTGGGATCCTTGGTTCTCCTCTTCGTGTCATGACAGTAGAGAGATGGGAGCAGTCCATCTCAGGATCAGATGCTCAACGGGGAGGTAACTATACAAATTTAAAATTGAAAATAAAACTTTTTTTTATTATTACCATGTATGCATAATTCTGAACAATGTCAGATATAAGATAATCCACCAC
>NW_007754564.1:0-339 GCF_000696425.1 Galeopterus variegatus | reverse complement strand
TTTTTATTATTACCATGTATGCATAATTCTGAACAATGTCAGATATAAGATAATCCACCACAAATGAGTGACCATTCTCACTTTCCAGTCTCCCTTCAACCCCTTGTCATGACATTGGACAGTCTGCTCGTGTGTCTGATCAGCCTGATCCCAATCCAATGGGGGAAGGTGGGAGCTGCAAACCCTTGTGAAGTCTGCACTGCGAAGCCTGCTTTCATCAAGTTCTATGGATCAATGCAACATACATTTAAGATATAGGGAGATAGGCTCCACTTCCTGATGGCAGAAACATGTAGCAATGTTCTTCTAATCTACTGTAATTGTCCTCAGTTACAAACT
>NW_007754563.1:6855-7932 GCF_000696425.1 Galeopterus variegatus | reverse complement strand
ATTAATTGAATGTGTATATTACACTCTTTTTCTAGACAAAATTAACTGCCAAATGTAACAGAATCAAAATAAAATGCTTGTAGTAAGATGGTTATAAAGCTTTATAAAATGACAACTAAAGTCTACTTCTGACAGATGTATAGCAAAGCATATTGCCAAAATAAGAGGCATGGCTTTTGGAATGATCTATTTATCAATTTTATATATTTTAGCACAAGTGTAACATAGTTTTCTCTGGTAGAAAATATTCCAGACTTTTCTGATTTCTGCCTAAATCTTCCCACACATCTTCTCCTGTATGGGCGACTCAAGATCAAACCATTGTAGCGTTCCCCAAGATGAAAAATCAGTTGTCATATTCCAATATGTTTCTTTTGTTTCTTTATTCTATGTAGCTGGAGTAATTCATGCCAATGCTTAATTGTCAAATTTTGCATGAGAAAATGAGTAGTGAGTGTGCACTGATTAGTAATCTTGTGAGTATTTGAGGAGAACCCTCTGAAGATATATTGAATTCTCTGTCTGGTTCTTTCCTCTCCAGTACTCTGTTCTGTGAGAGCTAGTAAACTTGGTCTCCATGGACTGTTAACTCCATCTCCCAAACTCTCAGAAAGCGTCAGGAACTGACCCCATTTCCATTTCTTGCTGTTCTTTAGTCTTTCAAGACAGTACCACAATCAGAGTGCTAATCTCATGTTTCCTCAGTCTCTCAGGTATCACCAAACTCTGTTGCCTGATGTTCAATGCCTCGAAAAATATTGTTTTATATGTTTTTGTTTGTATTTTTTAATTTATAATTTACAGCAATATTAGATTTACAGAAAAACTGCAAAGATAATTCAGTTATGATGTATCCTACAGCCAGTTTTCCCTATTTATTAACATTTTACCATATTATGGTACAATTGTTACAATTGATGAAACATTATTGATACATTATTATTAACAAAAAATTATTCAGATTGCCTTCATTTGTACCTAATGCCCTTCTTCTGTTCTGGGATTCCACACACAAAACCACATGACATTTAGCCATAATTTTTCCTTAGGCTCCTCTTGGCTGTAGCAGTTTCTCAC
>NW_007754563.1:0-3172 GCF_000696425.1 Galeopterus variegatus | reverse complement strand
GCAGCAACAAAGCATCCTCTATGAGTAATGGGCCCTTACTAGACATTGCATCTGCTAGCACTTTGATCTTGGACTTCCCAACCTCCAGAACTGTAATAAATTTATGCTGTTTGTATATTACCAGGTGTAAGTTATTTTGTTATAGCAGCCCAAATAAACTAAGACAGAAATTGCTTCTGAGAAGTGGGTTACTGCTGTAACAAATACCTAAAAATGTTGAAGTGGGTTTGGAACTGGTAATGGGCAAAGGCTGGAAGGGTTTGGAGGTTCATGTTAGAAAAAGTGTATATTGGGCTGAGCCCGTGGCGCACTTGGGAGAGTGCAGAGCTGGGAGCACAGCGACGCTCCCACTGCGGGTTCAGATCCTGTATAGGAATGGCTAGTGCGCTCACTGGCTGAGCGCGGTGTGGGTGACACCACACCAAGGGTTGGGATCCCCTTACTGGTCACGAAAAAGACAAAAAAAAAAAAAAAAAAAGAAAAGAAAAAGCGTATATTGTTTCAGTGAAGCATTAAGGGTAATTCAGGTGAGGGCTCAGAAGAGAAGAGTTGTAGAGAAAGCCTCAGAATTCTTAAATATTATCATGAACAGAATGTTGGTAAAAATATGGACAGTAAAGGCCATTCTGATTAGATCTTAGGTGGAAATGAGGAACATGTTATTAGAAACTAGTGAAAAGGCAATCTTTGTTACAAAGTGGCAAAGAATTTGACTGAATTGTGTTCATGCCCTAGTGTTTCACAGAAAGAGGAATTTATGAATGATGAAATAGGATATTTGGCAGAAGTAATCTCTGATCAAAGTGTTGAGGGTGTGGATGTCTCATCTTGACTGCTTATAGTAAAATGTGAAAAAAGAGGAACAAATTAAAATTGCAATTTATAATCAAAAGGGAAGCAAAACTTAAATGTTTGGAAAATTTCAGCCTGGCAATGTATAAAGAATAAAAAAGTTTGTTCAGGAGAGAACACCAAGGGTGTAGTTATGTGAACTTCTGATGAGGAGATTAGCATGGCTAGAAGAATGCTATTTATCAAAAATGGAGTGAACTTGAAGGCATTCTGAAGATATTCAGGGCTTCCAACCTCAACATAAGCCCACAATTCCAGAGTCTAGGGGGAAAATAACTTCAGAACCCAGTTTCATGTGTTCCAGTGCAGTACTCCTTGGCCTCTCCAGCCAAGGCTCATGCCAGCCTGTGTGGCTTGAGCTGCTTCTCTCAAGAGTACAAGCAATAAATTTTGGTGGTGTCCACTTAGTGCTAATTCTGTAGGTGCTTTACTTGTAAATGCTGTGGAAACATGGCTGTGTTTACCTAGATTTCAAAGGATACCTGAGAGAGCCTCACAGCTCAGGCATAGAACTGTTGCAGGGGTGAAAACACTGCAGGGAGTCCCCACTAAGGCAAAGCCCAGTGGAGCTGCAGAGATACCAGATTGGTAGAGCCACCAGAGTGTGACTTCATTCTGTAAGAACAGCAGGTACCCAACTCATGAGAGCTGTGGCATGGGTTGGGTCTAGCAAAGCCATGGGTATGGGGACATCATAGCTTTGGGAGCTCAAACCCTGACCCAATGTATCCAGAAAGTGGAGCTTCAAGTCAAGGAAAAATATTCTGATGACTTAGGATTTAATGTTGTTTGCCCTATTTGGTTTTATACTTAATTTGGACAAGTTACCCCTTTCTTCTTTCCTGTTTCTCCCTTTTGGTTTGAAAATGTCTGTTCTAGGCTTCTCCCATTATTGTATTTAGGAAGCACATAATGCTTAATTTAGCAGGTTCACAGCTGGAGGGAAATTTGTCTCAAAATGAATCTTATCTCAAGTCTCAGCCATATGTGATTTAGATAATATTTTGATCAGACTTTGAACTTTGGACTTCTGAGTTGATCCTGGAACAAGTTAAGATTTGGGGTGTTATTGGAATGAAATGAATGTGTTTCACACGTGAGGTTATGAATTTTGGGAGGTCAAGGGGTGGAGTGATATGGTGTGAATATTTGTGTTCCTTCAAAATACATATGTTGAAACCCAACCCCCAAGACAATGATATTAAGAGGTGGAGCCTGTGGGAGGTGATTAGGTAAGGAGGGCTCCATCCTCATGAATGAGTTATGCCTTTATAAAAGAGCTTCAGGGAGCTTGTTTGTCCCTTCAACCATGTGAGGATGGAGCAAGAAAGTACCATCTATGTGGAACAGGTCCTTTCTAACTTGGCTGGTACATTAATCTTGGATTTGCCAGCCTCCAAAACCATGAGCAATAAATTTATGTTGTTTATTTAATTACTAAGTTTGAAATATTTTGTTGTAGTCAGCCAAATGAACTAAGACTACCGAACTAAACAAAGTTAGTTGCTTTGCCATTTTGCATTCATAACATAAATGAGGGAGAATTCCCATTGATCTACTTGCTCACCACCATTTGGTATTGTCAGATATTTCCTGTTTTATTTATTTTTGTATATTTTTAAATTTTAGCTATTTTAACAAATGTATAGTGGTACCTCTTGTTCTTTTAATCTTCAATTTTCCATTTACAAATGAGGCTGGTAATTTTCTCATGTACTTATTTGACATCACTATATCTTCTGTGGTTAGGTGTCTATTTAGATCTTTGCCCATTAAATGTACCATATGTTTTCCTTTTGATCATTCTAAGAGTTCTTTGTATATATTGGATACAACTATCAAATATGTATTTTGAAAATATTTTCTCCCATTCTGTGGCTGGTCTTTTCATTCTCTTAATAGTGTCATTCACAGAGTAGAATCTTTTAATTTTAATATAGAAAAACTCATCAATGTTTTCTTTCATGGAGTTGTACCTAAAATCTCATTGCCAAATCCAAGGTAATTTAGATTTTCTTACATGTTTTTTTTTCAAGATTTTTATAGTTTTGTGTTTTATATTAAACTCTGTAATACATTTTAAATTTATTTTTGTAAAATATGTGAGATCTATATATAGGTTTACTTTTTAAAAATATGAATGTTCAAATGTTTCAACATTATTTCTTGGAAAAAAAAAACCTTTCTCCATTGAGTTACCTTTGCTACACTATCAAAGGTATCTCAATCATATTTGCATGGATCTACTTATTGGTTCTGTACTCTGTTCCCTTGATCTACATGTCTGTTTTTCACCAATGCAATGTTGTCTTTGTTACCG
>NW_007754562.1:4505-7932 GCF_000696425.1 Galeopterus variegatus | reverse complement strand
ACCCTCCGGATGACTCATAGTGGATGCCCCATGCCCAACCCCCCGGTCTTATTCCACTGCAGGGGAGCATGGAGGGTCTGCTCTGCCAGGTGAACCATGAGGGAGCAGAGGCTCTTTCACATTGGCCTGTGGAGCAGCCACACCTGAATGGCTCTTTAAAAATACAGATGTTTAGACAGAGAGAAGTCTGGCTTGAGGAAGTAACCACTTGAACTAAAGAAAAAAAATACAGATGTTTAGACCTTACCTGCAAACATTCTTGGTCAGAACCCAGTGGGACTGGCAGTTTTTGCAATCTCGCCAGGTGATCCTGAAGCTCGACCATGTTTGGGAACTGCTATTGTTTAAGAAGAGGCATGGGCCTTGGGGTGAGGAGGCCTGCAGGACATCACAGCCTGCCTCTGTCCGGCTTTGTAGCCCTGGGTGAGTTACGTCAGCTATGCCAGTGGTAGGCCGTCATGGCCTCCATGATTTGCTCTTTTCTTCACTTGTCTGGAAGATGTTACCTGCTCCTGATGATGCTGCGACAGGCAGGTCGGCACAGACAATGAAGGACTTGCATCCGGCTCAGCAGGTGGCACTGGGCCACTTCTCGTAATCTCCCTGTGCTTCAGTTCTGTCATTTGTAAAATGGGGATTATAACAGCATTGGAAACGGATTATAACAGCGTTGGAAACACTGGGTTATTTTTGAGCATTAAATACATATATATTTTCCTTAGGGTGGAGCATGGATTAATTTTCATTATTTTATGTATGTTTATCTGTGTGTATGTGTGTACATGTGAGTGTGAGCATTTCTGTGTGTGTGCATGCATGTACACATTTGTACATGCGTGTGTGTGTGTACACGCACATGCCTGTGTGTACCTTCCATGTACCAACACTGTTCCTGGCACAAAGGATGGAGTCATGAACAAGGCACAAAAATTTCTGCTTTTAATAAGTTTATATTCTTTTACAGGGAGATGAAGGTGAGCAAAATGAAAAAGGAAAATATGCAGCATTTTCAACGTCTCAAGTGCTGTGGGGAAACCTGCAGGGAGGCGAGTGGAGGCCCTGTGCAGAATGGGGCTGGGTGCAGTTGGTCAGGACAGTGCAGGGTGCACAGCAGTCAGTGCAGGACACGTTTGCTGCTGTAACAACAGCAATGTCCAAAATCTCAGGGCTACAGCTGCAGAGATTTACTTCCTGTTCATGCTGTGTATTCACCCATGTTAGTGTGGTTCTACTCTGTCATCTTCCCTCTAGAGCAGGAATAATGAAGTCAGCTTTCTCTGGAACATTTCTAAAGTCAGGACAATGAGAAAAGAAAATGGCTCACCGTGTGCTGGCTCTTCACGTTCCTTCTTAGACAGGAAACAGGTCGCTGCTGTTCACGTTTCATTGGGCAGACTGAACACATCATCTGACATCAAATGGGGCAGGGAAGCCCCTCCATCCCAGGGGAGGATCTTTAATATGGGTGACACAGCCCACCAGTAACAGTGGAGGAAAGATCTAAAGAAGGCAAAGGCTCGAGGCACGTTGAGATTAAGTGACTTGTCCAGGATCACTTGGCTATGAGTGTTAGTGGCAGAACCTCGATTAGAACCTGGATCCTCTGCTTCCAGGGAGGACCATTAACACCCATGTCCCCTGAACCTTCTGAGCCTCAGTGTCCTTCATCTGTACAATGGGTTAGCCATGAGGACATAAGGGGCCATGGCAGGATGGAACCATGCGGCTTACAGCAACAGCTTAGGGCTATTGTGTTTTTATATTGTCTGGGCTGGAGACAATTGTCCTTTCAAAGTGGGCCTTGTCCCTGGGAATGCCAGGGCTGGGTTTGGCTTCCTTGTCACCCCAGTTGGCACCACCTCCTGCCCAGCCACCACTCAGGCCACATGGAAACCACCTCTCCCTCCTCCTCACCAGCCGGCCCTTCATCTGTACCCAGGCTGAGCAGGTTTCCAGCATAGCCTGGAACTCGGTGCTGATTGGCAAGGACAGAGTCACAGTGTGCCAAAGGCTGGCAATGCCCACTCAAGTCTGGTGACTCTGTGGCTCCAGACATCTGGGGTTCTCCCCAAAACAAGGGAGAGGAGAAGTTGGTGTCTTCTTCCCTGACACTGCCACAGCTGCCAGCCATCTGGGGCTGCCATCCCAGGGCCCTGCCCCTCCAGGGCCCTGCCCCTGGCCTGGTCTCCCTTTCTTGCCTCTGCACCTTCCCCAGACCTCCACCATCAAAACTTGCCTGGGAAACTTTCCATCCTAAATCTGCTTTTCCAGTGTTGTGTAGCCAGCTGTGTGCTCACTAGGGTGAGTGGATCCCTACGAGTTAATTGAAGGTGATTCTGCGGCCTCTTCACCTCCCTCTCTCCCCAAACTGCATCTTATTCTAGGTGGATGATGGAAGGTGGGGCCTGCTCTATGGGTAAAAGGAAAATCATAAGAGCCACCATGTGCTGGGCTCGGTGTTCAGCTCTTGATGTGGAGTGTCTCATTTGTTGATCCTGCAAGGTAGAAATTATTGCCCACATTTTAGAAATGAGGAAACAAATCCGCAAAGAGCATGTGTCACTTGCTCAAGGAGTAGGAGTGAAGTGTCCCAAATTTGGCCCCAGGGTATATGGCTTTTGACATGCTCCTCATAACTGCTGTGGTTCCCAAAATGGGGCTTTCCAGAGTGCCTTAGGCCATATCAGCAATCTGCTGTGATTCAAGGTATTTTTTCCTCTTCTGGAAAAATCTCATCTTGAGACTCCCAGTGGTTAGCTCTGCTGTCACCTTGTCCTCTACATTTGTGGAATCCTTGAGAACATTTGTGGGACCCCTGAGAACCCTTCCCTCCCGGGCACAAGCTGGAGGGTTTGGAGAGGTGACTGTGAGTGGACACAATGACCTGTCCTGGTGATTTGGTCCACATGTCCATCCTCTTAGCACCTCTCAGCCTGTAGGCTCTATACCCTGGCTGCCCTCTGGCTGATATCAAGGGTGACTGAGAACAGGGAGCACTCCCTCCTGCTGTTTTCCTGGGAAGATGCACTTCCATGAGCAAGAACTGAGAGTCTCTTTCCCTTAAACCTACAAAGTCCACACTTCTACATTTGCTAACTGACTGTGGCACAGCAGATGGCCAACCCATTGTGTCCTCTGGTATGCCCTCTGCACTGGCCTGGTGATGGGCAAGTCATGCTGTGTAGCTAACATCACCTGTTAGGCTGAAATCACCAGTTCCTCATCTCTGCCCCATTGGTGTCCAAGTTTTAGCACTCTGTGGGAAGTCTTGATTTTAGAATTGTTCCAAGATCAGGAACAAGGCAAGGATGTTTCCTCTCATCATACTGGAAGTCCTAGCTAATGCAATAAGACAAGATAAGGGAAAAAAAAGGTATGCAGATTGGGAAGAAAGAAATAAAATTGTCTTTGTTCATAGACAACATAA
>NW_007754562.1:2687-3528 GCF_000696425.1 Galeopterus variegatus | reverse complement strand
GGATAGGAAGACTGTATATTGTCAAGATGTCAGTTCTTCCTAAGTTGATCCTTAGATTCAATGTAATGCAAATAAAAATCCCAGAAAGTTATTTGTGACTATCAACAAACTGACTCTAAAGTTTATATGGAAAGGCAAAAGACTCAGACCAGCCAGCTCAATGTTAAAGGAGATGAGCAAAGTCAGAGGACTGACACTACCCAACTTCAAGATATACGGTAAAGCTATGGTACTCAAAACAGTGTGGTGCTGGTGAGGAACAGACAATGAGGTAAATGGAACAGAATAGAAAGCAGAGAAACGGACCCACATAAATACAATCAAGGGATCTTTGACAAGGAGCAAAGTTAATACAGTGAAGAAAAGGTGGTCTTTTCAACAAGTGGTGTTGGAGCAGCTGTATATCCACATGCAAAAACCAAAAACCAAAAAACAAAAAACTGAATCTACACAGATCTTACATCCTTCACAAAAGTTAACTCAAAATGAATCATAGACCTAAATATAAAATGCAAAACTTATAACCCCTAGATGGTAACATAGGACAAAATCTAGATGACNAAAAAAGGTATGCAGATTGGGAAGAAAGAAATAAAATTGTCTTTGTTCATAGACAACATAATCATCCATGTAGAAAGTCTGAAAAAAATCAACAACAGCAAAACCTCCTGGAACTAATACATGATTATAGCAAGGTTGTAGGATACAAGATTAATAGATAAATGTCAGTTGGTTTTCTGTAGACCAGCAATGAATATGTGGAATTTGAAATTAAAAACACATTATCATTTACATTAGCTCTACCCAAAATGAAATACTTAGGTATAAATCTAACAAAATT
>NW_007754562.1:0-562 GCF_000696425.1 Galeopterus variegatus | reverse complement strand
TAGAGGTTGCCAGGGGGTTAGGGTGGAGAGAGAGGTAAATAGGAGGGGCATAGAGGAGTTTTAGGGCAGTGAAAGAGCTTTATGTGATGCTACAAGGGTGGATACATGTCTTTACACATGAGTCCAAACCCATAGAATGTACAACACCAAGAATGAACCCTAATGTAAGCTGTGGACTTTGTGTGACAGTGACAGGTCTAGGTCAATCAACTGTAACAAATGTACCCTCTGGTGGGGGACGATGAATTCAGGGGATGCTATGCTTGCATGGGGACAGGGGGTATATGGGAACTCTCTATAGTTTCCTTTAAATTTTGCTATGAACCCAAAACTGCTCTAAAAAAATAAAGTTTTTTAATTAAAAAAAAAAGCAGGACTTTTTGGAGTGAAGGAAATATTCCATATCTTGATTGTGATGGTATATGCATATCATCAAAATTGTGAGCTTTATTTAATATAAATTATGTCTCAAAAAGGTTGATTGAAAAAAAATGAGGCTCGCCCCTCAAATCTGCTTCCATGCCACAAGCCAGCACTTCATGTGCGTCATGTCCCACAGCTT
>NW_007754561.1:4980-7933 GCF_000696425.1 Galeopterus variegatus | reverse complement strand
ACTGCGCAGGTGCAGGCTTCCTCCTTTGACACCCAGAGCTGCCTGCGCTCCCTGGCTCTGGTGATTGGACTCCTTCGAGTGGTGTTCGAGGGTGGGAGACTCAGCCCCAACACACGGCCACGAGCATGCAGTGACGTGTCAGGGGATTTCAAGCACACGGCCACCCTGAAAAGCTTGGGAGGAGACACAGATGGGACATCTCTGTGTTGTGTGGGTCTAAGAGGTGGCTTAGAGGGAGTGCAGGATCCTTGACTTCTTGCGGATTTATTCTCCTCACACTGTACCCCATTCACAAGGGGTCCTGCTCACTACCCTGCAAACACACATCTATCCGACCGTCCTTGTTTCACAACGAGTCCTCAGGGCTTCCTTAATATTTCACATGTACGTGTGCAAGGTATACTAGTAAAACAATCACGCCGTGACAACTGACATCACGGTAATGACAGGACCCATGTGGCAGTGACAGTGGGCAGAAAAGCAAGTGTCCTGCAGGTGCCAGCTGTGTCCACTGGTCCTGTTCCTCCTGCCTCTCTCCAATGAAGACAGGTGAAGGCAAACCTCTCATTCCTGTCAGGCGATGCTAAGTGTAGTATATTCCTCAAGCGCTTGCTTTCAAATTTATATTTTCAGCATTTTGTACCTCAGTAATGTAACTGGTATTTCAGTAACTTTAAAATTCTTATACATTACTGAGATATAATAACAAATTCTCTTTTTCTCTCTACAGCACTTGTTTTCTCTAACTGCACTTGTTTGTTTTTCCTATTGATTGATTATTTATATATATTTATGGGGTACAGAGTTGCATATCAATACATTTGTACAATATGTGGTGATCAAATCAGAATAATTAGTATACTCATGTTTGCAAATGTAATCAATTTTTGTGACCCTTAAGTAGTTTCTCGCCAGCCTCCCTCCCCTTCCCCCTTTCCCACCTCTAACAATCACAGTTCTGTTCTCTCTCTCTCTCTCTCTCTTTTTTTTTGGGGGGAAAGTTTAATGTATTATTGTGATTCTTTCTTTCTTTTTTTCTTTCTTTCTTTTAGCTCCCACTTATAAGTGAGGACATGTGGTATTTCTCTTTCTGTACCTGACTTATTTCACTAGGCATAATTTTCTCTAAGTTCATCCATGTTGCTGCAAACAGCAGAATTTCATTCTTTTTAATGGTAGAGTAATATTCCATTGAGTGTATATAGCATATTTTCCTTATCCAGTCATCTGTCAATGGACATTTAGGTTGAGCACAACTCTTGGCTATTATTGTAAATAGAGTTGTGATGAACAAGGGAGTGCAGGTCTCCCTTCAGCATGATGATTTCCATTCCTTTGGGTATTTACCCAGCAGTGGGATTGCTGGATCATATGGCAGTCCTATCTGTAGTTGTTTCTTCAGCACTCCATTAATGAATGAATTCTATTGAAATTACAAAATGACAACACACCTTGATCATCTTAACACTCATGCACATTTTATACAAGGGTTATATATGCGTTTTCTTGAATATGACTGACTTTTTAGAAGGACCTGATTTTAATTGCAGTGCTTATTTTTTTAAAAAAATCCATTCTGATTGCAATTTTAGGTCAACTGTCAGAAATCTTATGCCATACAGGGATCAAGGGGTAGGATGGATTAGGGGGTTGTCAGTTGTGCTTTTATGAAGGGTTAGAATCTAAGAGGCCAAAATTAGGAGAGATGGTAATTTATCCAAGACCTTCCAGAGTGGAAATAATTAACTACTGTGTATTGGAAATCTTCTATCATACACACTGTACATGGGTTATCTCATGGGATATGCTCTAATTTAATCCTAACCTATAAATTAGCATTATTGTACCCCTTTCACAGACGAAGAAATCAAGGTTTAGAGAGACTGCAGTACGTGCCCAAAGTCACTCAGGATGCTGTACTTGATTGTGGACTTACTATCATATACCAGCTCCGAAGACAAAGATACTCAAGTAAGTTTGAGAAAAAATGTTTTTAAATTCAGAACCACCCTATAGAATTCAGGATGCTGATTTGGGTTAAAGAAAAACACCCTTTAATAAGCCTGACTAACTTACTGTTTAATGAAAATCAAGTGTTTCTGGTACAGTCTGAGGTTGAATTTCACCAATATATTCATTTTTTCTTGAGAGAATACATGAACATTTTCATCTTAATGGCAGTTAAAACTATAAGAACTCTCTTGAAGTTTCTCTACCATGAGGGTGTGTATGTGTGTGTGTGTGTATGTACATTAAAAGGATCCACATTTAGACACATACTTATATATGTATAGACACTAGTAACAGATTATTTTAAGGAAAAATGGAAAATAAGCGTCGGGGAAAAATACTTATTTTTCATCTTCTACTGTTTGGATTTTTTTACTACGTGTAATTTTTATTCTGGAATGAAACTAGGTGAACCTGTATCTTCCTCCTATACCTGTGAAAATAGAGTCCCCATATCTACACTAGTGGTCCATGAGGAAATATTTGGTTCATTAATCTTCTTTGTTCTTAGCTCATCAGAAACTACACAGTGACAAATAGGGGATGGGCTCTTTCTTCTGTGCTTAGGGACCACTCATTGCAGCGAGAACTGGGTGACCTGGAACGTAGAAGAGATTGTGCGTCACATAGTCCCCCAGCTAGTTTGGAGAGGCAAGTTCTACAGTGGCTCCTCCTCCACAAAACAGATACATGCACTTAAACAGCGTCATTGATACAGTTAAATAAAACAAAGACAGCACTATTTTTGTATTTCACAGCAGAACATGAACATGCCAATTCTCAGCTCCTAAAAACCTCGGCTCCTGAAATTATTACTAAAATCATTTATGTGATCCTATATGTGCTTAAAATGTGGCCTGTTCTTTAATCCATTTTTTGGAAATGTTCTCTTCATTTGATTTCATTTACTTTTCAGCTCCCTTTGAGAGGAATGAGAGTAGGG
>NW_007754561.1:0-908 GCF_000696425.1 Galeopterus variegatus | reverse complement strand
GAACTAATGATTATAATCCTTATAGTTGTAATAATCACATGGTAATACATCCTGTATTTTAGAAATCTTTACATAGCATAATAAATAGGATTACTATTATAATTTACTGATATGACTGATAAGGATTGCCTACGATCCTTAATAAACCAGATATTATACCAAATACTTTTCTTGTTCCACCTTGGAACCTCAGGTAAACTATGAATGATTATACTGCCCGTTCACTGGTAATATTTCTAGAAGAGAAAGCTAGTTTGCTTCAACTAGCAGTTACTAAGCTTGTACTATGAGAATAAAGATGCAGAAAGGAATAAGGTTCCTTTCTTGAATATTCTCACAATGTATTAAGGGGAGATAAAGACTTGATGAGACCTATCGAATGAAGTTTGGTAGCTGCAATAATCAAATTATATCCAGAACTGTGGAAACATGAGGGAGGAATACCTAATTAGACCTGAGTTCAGTAGAGAAGTTCCATGAGAGGTCTTGTTCATACTCAGCCTTTATATTCCTGGTTTAAACTCTCTGTATCCCTCGGTCCTGGTAACATTATTAATAAATAAACAATTCTTGAATAAAAAAATATACACAAAGCTGTTCTGCAACTTGTGTAAACATAGACCCGCCCCCTGCACACACTCATGTATACTCTATAGAACTGACTTTGTTTTCCTTTTATAGCTAGCCCTTAATGATTAACTAAGATTGTATCTAAAGCAGACATCCTGTCTAGTCCAGTATAGCTCTCAGAGCATCCTGTCTTGCCTGATCTATTTACCTATGTAAACTTCAGCCCTCAGTCAATCTGGGAGTCTTTTGGGACTTTACCCTCTGTCTCCTGGTCGACGTCTTCTGAAATAAAAAGCCTTTCTTTTCTCTGGTGAGAGTGATTGGCAATCCTGCAGCGG
>NW_007754560.1:3969-7933 GCF_000696425.1 Galeopterus variegatus | reverse complement strand
TGTCCCTGTTTGCAGATGACATGATCCTATATATCGAACAGCCCAAATCATCTATTAAAACCTCTTAGAGGTGATAAAAGAGTTCAGCACAGTAGCAGCATACAAAATCAGCACACAAAAATCAGTAGCATTTCTATTCACCAATAGTGAACAAGCAGAAAGAGAAATCAAGAGACACTTTTATCTGATGTCCTACAACTCAAACTCGACATATTTAGATGTAAGCCCTTAATTCTCCACCCCTAATCTGTTTCTCATTCATATATTGATATTATGATGGACATAATCTTCCTCTATGTCACCTAAATGGAAACCCTTTTCTCCACACATCATATTTAACAGTGACCCAGTAGTTCCACTACAACTTATTTCTTTTTCAGTCCCACATTCTTAGTGCCAGCATCCACTGTCTTCCTCCCCCCCAGGGATTTATAGTTTTTATTTATTAAGTTTTGTCCAAATTAACACTGCTCATAAAAGATTGACTACTATTTTAACTTTTGCATCCTTTTTTTCTTAATTTTTATTATTTTTCCATACTACCCAAAGTGATATACAAATTTAATGCAATCCCCATCAAAATTCCTATGACATTTCTCACAGAAATGGAAAGAACTATACAGTTATTTATCTGGAATAACAAAAGACCACGAATAGCCAAAGCAACGCTGAGCAAAAAAAATAAAGCTGGAGGTATTACTCTACCTGACTTTAAACTATACTACAAAGCTATAATAACCAAAACAGCATGGTATTGGTATAATAACAGAGACTCTGATCAATGGAATAGAATAGAGCACCCTGAAATCAACCCATGCACTTACTGCCATTTGATCTTCGACAAAGGTATCAAGTCTATTCACTGGGGTCGGGACTCCCTCTTCAGCAAAGGGTGCTGGGATAACTGGTTATCCATTTGCAGGAGATTGAAACTAGACCCACATCTCTCACCATGTACTAAAATCAACTCAAAATGGATCAAGGATTTAAATATACACCCCTAAACAATAAAACTTATTAAAGAAAATATAGGAGAAACCCTTCAGCAAATAGGGCTGGGCACAGACTTCATGAATATGACCCCAAAAGCATGGGCAACCAAAGGAAAAATAAACAAATGGGACTATATCAAACTGAAAAGTTTCTGCACAGCAAAAGAAACAATTAACAGAGCTAAAAGACAGCCAACAGAGTGGGAGAAAATATTTGCAAAATACATGTCTGACAAAGGACTAATATCCAGAATATATAAAGAACTCAAACATCTTTACAAGAAAAAAACAAGCAACCCAATTAAAAAATGGGCAAAAGAGCTAAGTAGGCATTTCTCTAAAGAAGATATGCAAATGGCCAACAGTCATATGAAAAAATGCTCAACATCACTCAGCATCCGGGAAATGCAAATCAAAACCACACTGAGATACCATCTCACCCCAGGTAGGATGGCCAAAATCCAAAAGACGCTGAAACATAAGACTGAAAGATAAGTGCTGGCGTGGCTGCGAGGAAAAAGGAACTCTCTTACATTGTTGGTGGGAATGCAAAATGGTGCAATCCCTATGGAAAATGGTTTGGAGGTTCCTCAAACAGCTGAAGATAGATCTACCATACGATCCAGCTATCCCACTGCTGGGAATATATCCAAAGGAATGGAAATCATCAAGTCGAAGGTATACCTGTTTCCCAATGTTCATTGCAGCACCCACATACACACACACAAAAATCCGGGGTGTGGGGGCTGGGGAAGAAGATATAACAACTATTCTCTTATGAAGTTGTTACAACAAGCAAATGGAAAGGACATTCTTGGGGGGGAGGGGAGAGAGGGAGGAGGGAGGGAGGTGTCGGTGATGGGCCATAATAATCATATACATTGTATATTGACAAAATAAAAATTTAACGAAAAAAAAATTAGAAATCTATAACATATGAAACTATGGAAACTATACAAACACATGGAAATTAAACAACATTCTACTTAATGACATATAGGTCCAAGAAGAAATTAAATAGGAAATCAAAATATTTCGTGAAACTAATGAAATTAATGACACTTCATACCAAAACTTGTGGGATACTGCAAAAGCAGAAGTAAGGAGGAAATTTATCATATTAAATGCTTACTTCAGAATAATGGAAAGATGGCAGGTAAACAACCTAACACTTCACCTTAAAGAACTAGAAAAGCAAAAACAATCCAAACCCAAAGTTAGTAGTTGGAAAGGAATAATTAAGATCAGAGCAGAACTAAATGAAATAGAATCCTGAAAAGTGATACCCAAGATCAGTGAAACAAAAAGTTGGTTTTTTGAAAGGATAAATAAAACTGACAAACCTTTAAAAAGGGTAACTAAGAAAAGAAAACCCAAATAACAAAAATTAGAAATGAAAAAAGTGATATTCCAACTGATAGCTCCGAAATACAAGGAATCATTAGAGACTACTATAAACAACTATACACCAACAAATTTGAAAATCTGGAGGAAATGGATAAATTTCTGGATGCATACAAACTACCGAAACTGAGCCAAGAAGATATAGACAATCTGAACAGGCCAATAACAATAAAACAGATTGAAGCTGTTATCAGAAGTCTCTCAACAAAGACAAGCCCAGGAACGGATGGGTTCACTGCAGAATTCTACCAAACCTTCAAAGAGGAATTGATGCCAATTCTCTACAAACTATTCCAAAAGATTGAAACAGAGGCCTTTCTCCCAAACTCATTCTATGAGGCAAATATCACACTGATACCAAAACCAAACAAAGTTACAACATAAAAATAAAACTACAGGCCAATATCCTTGATGAATATAGATTCAAAAATCCTCAGTAAAATACTAGCTAACAGAATACAGCAACACATACACAAAATTATAAACCATGATCAAGTGGGATTCATTCCAGTGTTGCAAGGTTAATTCAACATATGCAATTCAATAAATGCCATATAGCACATGAATAAAATAAAGGCAAACACTATATGGTCATCTCTATAGACACTGAAAAAGCATTTGACAAAATTCAACATTCGTTCATGATAAAGACTCTCTACAAGTTAGGTATAGATGGAAAATATCTCAACACAAGCCATATGTGATAAGCCCACTGCCAATATCATCCTGAACATGGAAAAGCTTTTCCCTTAGGAACAGAAACTAGAAAAGGATGCCCACTCTTACCACTCCTATTCAACATAGGGTTTGAAGTACTAGCCAGACCAATCAGAGAAGAGAAGGAAATGAAGGGCAGCCAGAATGGAAAAGAAGAAGGCAAACTGTCCCTGTTTGCAGATGATATGATCCTATATTGCCGAAGTCCAGCTTCAGCGAGGGGTGGGTACCCAAAAAAGGGAGAGGGAGGGTCGGCAAAAATAACGAACACAGACAGAGACCTCAATGCATCAGTATGCACATTCTCTCTCTGTGGGCTGTCAGCGTGTTGCAGCTGGAGCACAGTAGATCATGTGACAATGCCTTTTATTTAGATTTTTCTCTGCAGGGGGGTTTTGGGTATTATTTTTATTGTATCGGCAAGCTTAAATCAATAGTCCAAAAAGCAGGGAGGAAACTTTTTTAGAGGTCAGCACGTCTTAGGTGATCAACTCATGCTTCTTTTTCCTGGAATCAGGTTTATCAGATTCAAACCATCCCTCATTGTCTTGAAGTTATCTTGTGACCTTTTTCTGTTAGCAAGCTGTGGTTAATATCCACCCTGTTAACAGGGTGGGAGCCAAATGTGAAAAGAACAGTGGATATTTGAGCAGAATTATCATGCACATTTTAAGGTTATGCATTGGCTGTGGCCCTGTAATCTTGATCTAAATGTCAAAGTGTCATTGTGCACAGCACCATCCCTCACAAAACCAGTTACAATTACCTCTTAGGTTTAATTTTGCAGGTTTACTAATTTTACAGCATATCTTTTTATCCCAATATCTAATTCTTAATGATTTATTTAAAAC
>NW_007754560.1:0-3045 GCF_000696425.1 Galeopterus variegatus | reverse complement strand
TCTCTTGCCATTAATATAATCTCCAGTAAATGATGTTTGCCAACTTACATCATATTTTGGAGGTCCCCTAGGGGGATGCCAAATTTTTCCTTTCCCCATTTTGTTACCCAGATGGTGGGGAGAGGATGGAAATTTCCTTTTTGAAATAACTTCGCCTATTTAGGCTGCAGCTCATATTTAGTCATGAGTGGTGCTTTTGAAGCATATGTTGGTGTGGTCAATTTGTCATAAAGGGACAATTTAGAATTATCCAATTTACTCAGATCCTCTGTTGGAGTATTTAATTCAATGACCACAAAAACATCTGTGTTATTCTTAAAATCTTTTGGGAATTCAGAGAACTGCCACACTAATGAAAATATGGAAAGAGAGAGTAAAAGCAGTACCACGAAGCTGAGGCAGGCAGCCCTTCTGGTTGTAGCAAGTGCTCGTAGCTGTGGCCTTGCCGACAGCTCTCCCACTGGCAGCATTGCCAACTCGGAGAGGGCAGCCCATGCTGATTTCTTTAGGATCCTGCCATGGCGTGGACCATACCACTATATATTGAACAGCCTAAACCCTCTACAAAAAAATTCTTGGAGTTGATGAATGATTTCAGCAAAGTTGCAGGATACAAAATCAACACACACACAAAAATCAGTAGAACTTCTATACTCCAGCAGTGAACATGCAGAAAAGGAAATCAAGAAAGCTAGCCCATTTACAATAGCCTGCAAAAAAGTAAAATGCTTAGGAATAAAGTTAATCAAGGATGTGAAAAAACTCTATGAAGAGAACTATAAACCACTGTTGAGATAAGTTAAAGAGTACACAAGAAGATGGAAACATATCCCATGCTCTTGGGTTGGAAGAATTAACTTTGTGAAAATGTCCATATTACCCAAAGTGATCTACAGGTTCAATGCAATCCCTATCAAAATTCCAATGACATTTTTCTAAGAAATGGAAAAAGCTATCCAGAGATTTACATGGAATAACAAAAAACCATGAATAGCCAAAGCAATCCTGAGCCAAAAAAATAAATAAATAAATAAAGCTGGAGGCATAACACTACCTGACTTTAAACTATGCTACAAAGCTATAATAACCAAAACTGCATGGTACTGGCATAAAAACAGGCACACAGATCAGTGGAATAGAATAGAGAACGCAGAAATCAACCCATACACTTACAGCCATTTGCTCTTTGACAGAGGCACCAAGTCTACACACTGGGGAAGAGACTGCCTCTTCAGCAAATGGCACTGGGATAACTGGATATCCATGTGCAGGAGAATGAAACTAGACCCACACCTCTCACCATATACCAGAAATCAACTCAAAACGGATTAAAGATCTAAATATACATCCTGAAATAATAAAACTCCTTAAAGAAAACATAGGGGAAACACTCCAGGAAGGAGGAGTGGGTACAGACTTCATGAATATGACCCCGAAAGCACAGGCAACCAAAGGAAAGATAAACAGATGGGATTACATCAAACTAAAAAGCTTCTGCACAGCAAAAGAAACAATCAACAGAGTGAAAAGACAACAAACCGGGAGAAAATATTTGCAAAGTATACATCTGACAAAGGATTAATACCCAGAATGTAACATGAACTCAAATAGCTTTACAGCAAAAAAACAAATAACCAATTAAAAAGTGGACAAAGGAGCTGAATAGGCATTTCTCAAAGGAAGATATACGAAAGGCCAACAGACACATGAAAAAATGCTCAACATCGCTCAGTATTTGGGAAACACAAATCAAAACCACACTGAGAAACCATCTCACCCCAGTTAGGATGGCTAACATCCAAATTCTGGCGAGGTTGTGGAGAAAAAGGAATTCTCATACACTGTTGTGGGACTGCAAAATTGTGCAGCCTTTATGGAAAAGGATATGGAGGTTCCTCAAACAATTACAGATAGATCTACTGTATAATCCAGCTATCCCACTGCTGGGAATATACCCAGAGGAATGGAAATCATCATACCAAAGGGATACCTGTACTCTAGTGTTTACTGCAGCTCAATTTACAGTAGCCAAGAGTTGGAACCAGCCCAAATGTCCATCATTGGATGAGTGAATAAGGAAACTGTGGCACATCTACACAATGGAATTCTACTCTCCTATAAGAAAGAATGAAATTAGGCCATTTTCAACAACATAGATGGGCTTAAAGAAAATTATATTAAGTGAAAAATGTCAGGCACAGAAAGAGAAATAACACATTCTCTCTTATTTGTGGGAGTTAAAATTAAATAAATAAATATACAAACAGATAAGTGGTAGGGGTGAAAGAAGACACAACAATCACAATTCGTTGAACTTGTTAAGACAAGTGAACAGATATGATGTAGAGGAGGGGGAAGGAGGAATGGGTAAAGTGACACGAAAATCAACTACAATCGTACCTGGGGCTCTGGGCCTGCTGGAAGCCGGCGTCGGCAGCCAGTGGGGCATGAGCAGGTGGCGCAGGTGGGTGCAGGATGGCAAAACAGAAGAGAAAAGTTCCTGAAGCGACAGATAAAAAGAACAAAAAATTGAAGAAGGCATCAGCAGAAGAAATACTGCCAGCACCTGAAGCCAAGCCAGAGAAGGAGGAAGGACACCCTGAGATGGCGACGGGTCTGGAGCGGCCGTGCCAGGAGACAGCGTGACCCTGAGAAGTGTGCGCTGTGATACCAGAGTACTATTTGCATTTCCAAGAGCAACAAAAAATGAATAAATCTTTCAACAACCAACTTACAACCACAAACAAGCAACAACAGGTTCGAGGTTTTAGGGCCGACACAAAAGAAGACTCCTAAGAGCGCCCAAGCACTGCTGCGGGTTCGAGCGAGCAGCCCGAGACAACAAAGGCCAAGTAAGTCAGAAGAGATGACACAGAAATGGAGTGGAACGTGCCGGACTGGCCCAACTCTGCAAACTATGTGAGTCACCCCCAGCCCAGCCCCACTTGCGGGGCGAAGCCCGACTGCTCCCCACCCGGCTGGCTCTTGCCTACCAGACCAGGCCAGGCGCCCACAACAGAGCTGCCTCCATTTTCTCGGGTGGGG
>NW_007754559.1:7710-7934 GCF_000696425.1 Galeopterus variegatus | reverse complement strand
GGAAAGCCTCAACCTGAGGAAGATAGCTCCACATTGTTGTATAGGGAAACTCGTGGATTTAAATCAGGTGTGCTGATTTAAACTACCACTAGCAACAGGAGTGTAGAGGTTTTATTGCAAACTTACCAGCATTTGCAGAGTGTAATTTTTTTTTTTTCAGATGGGCAAAAAAAAAAAAAAAAAGTATGGGGATCCAAATACTTGACCTTGGTGTACTTAGCACC
>NW_007754559.1:1532-2518 GCF_000696425.1 Galeopterus variegatus | reverse complement strand
GGTCAACCTCTCTCTGTCTTCCCTTCTCCCGGCCCTTCCACAGTCCCTGGTAACCACTGTTGTACTTTCTGCCTCCATAATATCCACTTTTTTTTTAGATTCCACATACGAGTGAGTGAGATCATGTGGTACTTGTCTTTCTGTGCCTGGCTAACTTCACCTAAGGTTATGTCCTCCAGGTCTATCCATGTTGCCACAAATAACAAGATTTCTTTCTTTTCTGTACTGAGTGGTATTCGGTTGTGAATATGAACCACATTTTTCTTGTCCATTCGTCCGTTGTTGGACACATAGCTTGATTCCATATCTGGGCTGTTACAGATAATGCCGCAGTAAACATGGGAGTGCAGATCTCTCTTTGACATGTCGAATACATTTCCTTTGGGTCCATAGTAAGTAGTAGGATTGCTGAATCTTATGTAGTTCTATTTTCTTTTTTTTTTTTGGTGACTGGCTGGTATAGGGATCTAACCCTGACCTTGCTGTTATCAGCACCATACTCTAACCACCTGAGCTAACCAGATGTGGTAGTTCTATTTTTAATGTTTTGAGGAACCTCCATACTGTTTTCCATAATGTCTGTACTAATTTACATTCCTACCGACAACACACAAGTATTCCCTTTTCTCCACATCCTCACCAACACTTGTTTTCTTCTCTCTGTTTGATCATAGCCATTCTATCTAGAGTGAGGTGGTATCTCATTGTTTTTCTTGTTGTTGTTCATATTTTTCATGACGTTTTGATTTCCCTGATGATTAGTGAGGTTGTGCATTTTTTTCATGGGCATGTTCCTTAAAGGATCAGTCACTCCATGACTGGTATGGTGCTCTTTTGTAATGTTACCAGGCTGCTTCCCACCTCTGGGTCTTTGCACAACCACCTCCCTCTCTAAACTGCCTTTCCCACTTGCTTCCTGGCAAATTCCAGCTTATTCTTCAAGCTCCCCAAAGGACCCCTCACACAAGAAGCCTTCCCTGCCTTCT
>NW_007754559.1:0-794 GCF_000696425.1 Galeopterus variegatus | reverse complement strand
GAAGTTTGTCCCCACCAGTTGGTAAGGAGACTGACAAGCTGCAGTAAGATAGTGTGTTTCTGGGAACACAAAGGGCTGTAAGAACACAGAGACACAGACCAGCCCAGACGTCCAGGGGGACAGGGAAGGGGGAACATCTAAGCTGAGACTTGAAGGACAAGCAGAGGTTACCCAAATGTGCAGGCCAGAGTAGTAGATCAGTGGGGTGGGGAAAGGTGTTCCTGGCAGAGGGAACAGCAGCAACAAAGGCCTGGAGGCTGAGATGTGCTCAGGAAACACAGTTCTGTGTGGCCGGAGACAACAACAAAGACCAGACTGAGGGAGCTTGTGGGCTGTGATGGGGGCATGCACTTCAGGGCAACGGAGAGCCTTGAGAAGCTTCTAACCAGGGGCAACATGAACAGATTTGTGGTGTAGAGGAAGGTGATTGGGGGTGGTGAGGGAGGGGCCGGTAGAACAGAGAGGGGGCTGGCACCAGCTTCCAGGTAGATGGGGGTCACTGGTGGGCTGTACATTTAGTCGACAGACAGGCCTGGTCACTGACAGACACAAAAGTGGGGGAAGGAAGACTCCCCAGGGGCAGGCTGAAGGCAAGCAGGAGTGGTCTGGGAATCACGGGTCCAGTTTGGGCCACACTGGATGTGCAGCGAGGCTTCTTTCTCCAGGCCTGAGTGTGCGCCACACCTGGGTGGGGGGACATCACCAGCTTCAGTGTCAACGTGGCCAGCATTCACTGGAGAGGGTGGGCAGGCCAGCTAGTGAGGCCTCAGGCCCTATCCTACCACCAGCCCTCT
>NW_007754558.1:7336-7934 GCF_000696425.1 Galeopterus variegatus | reverse complement strand
ACCTGTGCTGGACTTAACCACCTGTGTGGGAACAGCTTTCCCTGCTTCAGACTCAGTGTGTTCGCCTTTGTTCTGCCTTAGCATGTGCATCAAGTGGCACCTGGCCAACCCCACTGCTGTGTCTGTCCTCTGAGGGGTCGGGCCGGGGTCCCTCCTTCTGCAGCACAAGACCGACAGGTGCGTGCAGGCCAATGGCCCTGCATTGGCGATGCCGGGAGGGACCTGCTGGCTCTGGGGACTGAAGCCCACTGCTGAAGCTGATCTTGCTCTGTCGTGTCTCCATGTGAGTAAAGCGTTGTTCCTCCATCCAGTGCTTGACTGCGTTGTGTTTTCCTTGGCGACTCTGATACAAGGTGCAGGGGTGGAAGTGTTTGGACTTCGACTCTTGGTGATAGGCAGCAGGTGTCACTTGCTGCACAACAGGGCTGCTGTGAATGAATGTTCTTGTAGGAGTGGCTCCGTGGACGTGCGCATTCATTGCCCTTGAGTGTATGTACCAAGTACTGGAATTGCTGGGTCATGCGGTAGGTGTACTTGTAACTTCACTAGAAACAGCCAAACAGTTTCTTCTAGAACGGTTTCTCACCAGCAACAAGAG
>NW_007754558.1:2487-7007 GCF_000696425.1 Galeopterus variegatus | reverse complement strand
CCTTCTTTGTGAGGAGAGGCTATTGAAGCATTTTGCCCACTTTTGATTGGCTTGGGTTTTATTACTGATTTCAAAAAATTACTCTATATATTCAAGATTTGAGTCATTTTTCAGGTAAGCATAGTGCCAAAATCTTCTCCCAGCCTGTGGCTTGCCTTTTCGCTTCCTTATGGTGATTTTTGATGAGCAGGAGGTTATAACTCTCATGAAATTCTATTTAGCTTTTTAAAAAAAATCTATTGTTGGGCCGGCCCGGTGGTGCACGGGAGAGTGTTCCGCTTGAGAGTGCAGCGGTGCTCCCGCTGAGGGTTCGGATCCCATGTGGAGACTGGTTCCCGCTCACTGGTTGAGCACGGTGCGGGCGCAGCACCGAGGGTTGCGATCCCATTGCCGGTCCCCGGTACGGGTGCGACACTGAGGGTTGCGATCCCGATACCGGTCAGTAGACAAAAAGGAAAAAATAAAAAATCTATTGTTAAGGTCTTGTGTAGGTATTCTGCTACATTTTCTTGTAAGAACTTTAGAGTTTAGTTTTATTTTTCAAATCTATGGCACATTAAATTCATCTCCTAACCACAGCAAGCTTGGCAGCTGCCAACATCTCGGTCCCCAGAAATCTTCTCTATATTGTAAACAAGTTGACAATTAGTTGCTGCTCTGCCCTCTGACAGCTACAGGCCCGTGCCTCCCTCCATTTCTCTCCTACTCCCCTCTTCCTCTGTCTCCTTCTCTGTCGGTCTCTCTCTCCTCCTGTGCACCTGAGAATGTTAGAAACACCTGAAACAGAGATGTGTTCAGACCCGGTCTAATCTGTGCACGAGAACGCACGTTCTGAGTTTTAAATCTGTTTCAGCCCTTGCATGACCTTGGTTAAGTCTCTTAAGCTTTATGCACCTCAACATTTTTATCTGCAGGAACTGGGCCAACATGAGAACTCTACTTCACACCGTTGTCATCAGATGTGCCTAGATTTAGTGACTACTCAGTCAGTAGTGTTATAATCAATAGAAGCACCAAAATCATTGTCATTATCCTCTGCCTTATTTGTGAACAATCACTCTCCAGATTGTTTTGTTTTGTTATTTTTTGTTTTGGACAGGAAAAAGGAGTACAAGTGGGCATGAGTAAGGAGGGGAAAGCACAGTGGAAGCCCTCAGGAGTGCAGGACACCCCCCCCATCTTGTCCAGTTTGGGCATGAGTAAGGAGGGGAAAGCACAGTGGAAGCCCTCAGGAGTGCAGGACACCCCCCCCCCATCTTGTCCAGGTGACCACGGTTGGAGATGTATTTAACCCCACAGCCATCCTATGGAAGCCGCTTCTCAGCCACCAGGTCTTCAAATTCATGTGCATTAAACTTGGTAAAGCTCCAGTCCTTTGAGATGTGGACCTCCTGGCAGCCAGGGAACTTGAATTTGGACGTTAGTCACATGCTCCTTGTTCTGCAGTTTGGTGCGGATGGACATAATGACCTGGCTGATGTGACCCCTGGCCACTGTGCCCTGGGGCTTCCAAAGACACTCCTCCTACCTGTCTGGAGCCTAGCCTCAGGACGGCACTAGGTCAGAGACATGAATGTTCACTTGAAAAGATTGTCTCCAAGATCCGTTAGGGCGACCCGTGCAGGCAAAAGCCTGTGTGTGCACACTACGGAGGAGGCTGCTGTTTGCAGTCTTGCACGCTGGGCCCCCATAAGGGAAGGAGCAAGGTCGGCTTAATTGACTGCAGATCCAGACTGTTTTCAATTGACCTTTGCTTATTCTAGAACTTCATGTAAATAGAATCATAGTGCAGATGCTCTTTTCCGCATGCTTCTTTCTGTTTGCATTACGTCTCTGGTTTTGTCCATGGTTGAGTACAGCAGATGTTCATTCCTCTTTTATCACCAAATAGTATTCCATTGCAGTGATGTAGCATGATTTGCTTGTCATTCGCCTGATAATGAGCATTTGGTCTGTTTCCAGTATTGGCCATTGTGACTAAAGCTACTTTGAGCATTCTTCCCAGAAGACATCTTGTGCACGTCTGTTTTCATGTCTCCTGGGAGAAACCTAGGTGGAGAATTGCTGGTCCCAACGTGTGGTATGTGCTCAACTTCATAAAAACTGCCAGAACTTCTTCCAAAGTAGTTGTAGCATTTTACATTCCCACCACCAATGTGTGAGAGTTGTGGTTGTTCCACATCTTCGCCAAGACTGGGTTTCTTCTCCTTATAATTCTAGCCATGCCACTGGCAGTAGTGGTATCTCAATGTGGTTTTAATATCCATTTCCCTGACAACTAATAATATTGAGCCATTTTTATGTGCTTTGTCGGCCCTGTGGAAGTATCTGTTCACGTCTCTTACCCATCTAACAAACTTGGGTTGTTTGACTTGTTTTTTGTTTGTTTGTTTGTTTGGTTGGTTGGTTGTCGTTGCTGTTTGTGCATGTGAAAGAAGACAGGGGAGAGGCAGAGATACAGAGTGGGGAAGAATGACCTGGAACCGGAAAACACATTTTAGGGTCTGGCACGTGATATCTGATTCTGGAGAAAGAAAAGACACTGATGGGAGTCTCCAGGGAATAACTCTGGGGAATCATTTGAAGGCCATTTTATGACTTTTTCATTTGTTTATATATAATTCCTTCCCACCTTTGTAAATATGGCATAGCTGAGCTTGATGCATTTGTTGAATGTGTTTTGGGAACACATATTTAATTTAAAATGCTGTCATACTTCAAACATGTATCGTGAACCTCCTAGACACCTCTTAGGTTCCACCAACTGTACATTGAAAGTAAAATGGTCCTGACTTGGGGATTCTTCCTGGGAAAGCGACATATTTAATTTAAAATGCTGTCATACTTCAAACATGTATCGTGAACCTCCTAGACACCTCAGGTTCCACCAACTGTACATTGAAAGTAAAATGGTCCTGACTTGGGGATTCTTCCTGGGAAAGCGCAATTTAAATTGGGGGTGAGGGGGAAGGAATGTGACAGTCTCAACAATGGTTGCTATTCTTACTGTAGTGGTTTTCCTATAGCTTCACACCAGACCTATCCTTTCTTCAAATAAGAGCAGTTAGTAAAACTAAAAGTATTCAGTTGCAGCCTTGGACTGCACGGAAATCCTGGGTAGGGATGGTCAAGAGCTACCAACTGGGAAGACCAAGGATTGGCCTACTCACTGGTACCTGGACCCATTGTGGTCTGCTTTGTGTACTTTGGCAAACTGGAGTCGTAGACTCAACTCACCTTCACCAGCCACGGGAGGACCGGGCTCCAGAGGAGGTCGACTTCATGGTAACTTTACATCCTAAAGCCTTACACGATTTTTCTTCTCTTCACTTTGATCTCTTCCACCTACCCCATAGGACTGGAATCGCGGCCTTTCTTTCAGGTCAGGGCCCTTTCGGTATCCCTCGGGGACAGGACTGAAGTGGGCAGCTGGTTTTCCCTATGTGTTCCTCCTGGGCGTCTCAGAAGCTCAGGCTGACCCAGGCCGTAACTCCGGGCGGGTGGGACCAGGAGGAGCCGGGGAGGATGCGTGTATCGGGGTGAGGGGAGGGGGCGGAGGTCGGGCGACCGCGTCGGGAACCACAGTCAAATCCCATTCTTCCCAGCGCACTTTGCCCCTACCCCCGGCGATGCCCAGGGAAGCCCAATACAGTGGCCCCCAAAGCTTCTCTGCAGGCTGGACCGAAAGAGCCGTGAATTCCAGAAGGGGCGAGGGGAGCCTCGCTGAGGGGCCCCAGCCCTCTGCCTGGCTGGCCGTCCAGGACAGGCTCCAAAGAGGCTGATTTCGAGGACAAAACTAAAGAAAAGGGGCAAAGGTAAAACAAACAAACAAACAAACAAACAAAAAACACCCCGTGATCTCTAGATTAAAGCCTCAAGTCCTAACGTCCATCGGAGCGGTGGCGTGGGGGGTGTCGCGAGTTGAATGGACCCCTGCGCCTTTCCCATCAGGAGAGCCGTCGGTCCGCACAAGCTCAGATAACGGGACCGTGCGCGTCAGTGCTTCTCGACAGGGGGCGATTTTGCCCTCACACGCCACCGCTTCTACTCCCCTGCCCCCGTCTCCTTAGGGACACTGGGCAACGTCTGGAAACGTGTTTGATGGTCACGACTGGGGGAGGGGGAGGGAGCGTTTCCTCCTGGCCTCTAGTCCGCAGAGACGAGGGACGTTGCTAAACACCTTGCAATCAATCCACCGGAGGAGCCCTCCCCCACAAGGAATGATCCGACCCAGAATATCGATGCCGTCGAGGTCGACAAACCCTGGTGTAGATCAACATCCGCACACTGGGCCGACGACAAAGCACGAATTCGTGACTCCAGTAATTGGATACCGGGTCTGAGGAGAACTCCGGCGTCAGCGAGAACGCTCAGGTTTTTGGCCTGAGCATGTGGAAGGATGGAGTCGCCGTGAACTCAGATGGGGAAACCGCAGGCGCAGCAGGTGGGAGGGAGGAGGTCGGCGATCGGTTCAGTGCCCCGAGCCTTGCTTCGGAGGTTTTCACCCGGGCGGTCTGCGC
>NW_007754558.1:1390-2433 GCF_000696425.1 Galeopterus variegatus | reverse complement strand
TCGGCGATCGGTTCAGTGCCCCGAGCCTTGCTTCGGAGGTTTTCACCCGGGCGGTCTGCGCGCCTGCATCCAGCCGAGTCCTCTGCCCTGGTGGGGAGGCCGCGGTCTCGGGCACAGCCCCTTCTTCCCCGGGCGCTTCCCCGCTCCCGCCTCCTCCCAGAAGCCTCGTCCACTGCCCCGGCTCCGGCGCCCGTCTCTCCACACGCTGCCGCTTCGCAAAGGCGCATCTCCAGGTCAGCAGTTCTGAGCTGCGGCCGGCACCAGGCAACTCGTTCCGGGCCTTCTGGCCCTGGTGGGCCTCGCAGAGCGCTCGGCGCGTCGCCTGCAGGCCCTTCTATTGGGGGAAAGCAGGGAGGGAATGGCCTTATGAGACGACCCCTGGGACGACGGGCGACCCCCCACAAGGCCCAAGTCGTCCCAGAGGCCAGGGAAAGTGTCACTCCAGACGAAGGGTGAAGAAAGGGCGCCCTGCCGCGCGTCCCTGGTGGTCTAGTGGCTAGGATTCGGCGCTTTCACCGCCGCGGCCCGGGTTCGACTCCCGGTCAGGGAAGACTTTTTTTTGCAGCGTCTGTCTGTCTTCTGCCTGCCTGGAATCCTTTTCACCCTGACTTCCGGCGTCCTCCAAGCGCCAGGTGAAGAAGGGCCTCCGAAGCTAGTTCCTAACTGCCGTCCAGGGTGAGGCGTTGTGGTGGGCGCCTCTCAGGCCCCACCGGTCTTGCTAACCTCCATGTCAGTCCCTCGCAGAAATGGCTGTAGGGAGCTAAGCGTCTTGCTCGGTTTACACAACCTTGCGGAGATGCCAAACCCTGGGGTTGCGCCCAAACCCACGCTATTTGCTGCCGCCAACGCCGGGCACAGAGCATGCTGAGATTCGAATAACTCAGAGAGAGGCCAAGCGAAGTCGTGGCCGTCGTGCGGACGCTGGAAATGGGCGAGTCAGCTGTGCCTCCTCAGCTGGAGCGGCGGATCAGTGTTTTCCACGGGCTGGGAGAAGATTTTGGCACTATGCTTACCTGAAAAATGACTCAAATCTTGAATATATA
>NW_007754558.1:0-560 GCF_000696425.1 Galeopterus variegatus | reverse complement strand
GCGTTCCAGGCCCGACGCCAGTTCTTATGCGGCTGGGGGTGGGGAGTGGGGTGGAAAGACTAGATGCTCCGGACGACCTTTCCCAAAGGTACTTCGCAGGGCCAAAACACTTCACTCAATTGTCCATCACATGTGGTGTATTCACTCACACACTGGAGTGACTCTCATCAACAACACGAAAATCAAGGAGCGATAAGCGCAGCGACTTGGATAGACCTCACGAGCATAATGAGGCACGGGAAAAAAAAAAAAAAAAAGCCAGACACCAAAAAAGTACATTCACTCATGTGAATTTCGAGAAGAGGCAAAACTAGCGGATGGGCCGGTCGTCAGAATAGTGACATCCGAGTGAGCGAGGGAGGGTGGGCACTGCCTGTAAAGGGCTCGACGGACCTTGCTGGGATGATGCCAATTTCCTATCACTTTGTCCGGTCGTTGATTACATTTGTCAAAACGCAATAAACTGTGCAGTAAAGATCGGTGTGTTTTACTCCGTGTGGAGTGTGCTTCAGCAGTGTCCTGTGGGCATACCAATTGGGCGACGGGGAGTGGGGACAAGC
>NW_007754557.1:6205-7936 GCF_000696425.1 Galeopterus variegatus | reverse complement strand
CTCTCTCTCCATAGGCCACATGAATCTAGTGACATTATTTAGTCATATAGCCTTCCTTTCAGTTGACTTTGACAGAAGAATAAGCTCCACATGGCTCCTTCCTGACTTGCCTAGCTCTATTGATTGTCTTTGCTATCTTATTCCCTTAGGACATAATCATTCATGCCATCTAGTCCCTCTGGCCAGTAGGACAACTCCTCAGCTGCAGGCTTGGAGACAGTCCCCTGGCAATAAGCTCTGGGTCCTTCATGCCACACAGCAAAAATTCTATTTGCACAGAGTCACCCAAAAACCCATGAATGTTTGTCTTTGCAGGATAGACCCCAATGTTCTCAGTTAGGTATAGGACCTTCACAGCCATGATCAGGTTCAAAGAGCCTCTTCAGACTCTAGTGCGAGGGTATCATCATCAGCTTCTGCCTGGGCTGTACATCACGGACAGAAGTTGTTGGCTCACATAGATAAAGTCCACATGGGAACCGCCGTACTTTCTCCAGAAAATTGAGAAGGTTTCTAGTTCCCTGAAATTGCCATAAGGGAACTCCATCTGATTACTCTTGAAGACCCTTAGTTTTGAATGAAAACGTGGATCAAGCTTTAGGGAAGCCATTCCACCCTCAGCTTGGTTTATTTGACTGGTTAGACATGTCAAGTGGTACACATTGGGAAATCAAGGCTGGTTCTTTAAAGGGATGTACATGCTCCTCAAAGGGCACAGTGTGACTCCATAAGAAGGCATCCTGTTCACTCAGAGCAACACTCTGACTGCATATGAGCCCCCTGATGAGGCTCTGTGAGTCTCTTCCTTACGTAGACATTCATGGTAAGGTCTGTATCCACCTGGACGCTTTCAGCACATGTCCCCATTGCAGTCCAGGTAGACCCCAGAAGCAATATTTTAGGGCATTTCTCAGGCTTCTTTGAAAGACATGCTATTTTCTGCTAGGCTGCAGTAGCACTCAGTGACAACCCTACCTGCATAATACCTGGCTGTGGTTTCTCCTGAAAGGTCTAGGAAGTGGCTCTAAACATTTAGTGTGTGGCAGAATCCCCCAGAGAAATTTTTAGCAATGCAGATGTGTAAAGCCCAGCTCCAGAGTGTCTGGACCAGTTTGTGTGGGGTGAGACCTGGGAATATGCATGCTAACACTCAACCCATTCTGAAGGAGGTGGTCCAAAGATCATACATTTAGAAATGCTGGGAAATTGAATAGACTGATTCAGAGTCCTGAAAGAATAAAAGGCTGTGCCTCTGGTGAGGCAGAAGCAGGTGCGGGTATAGGTATTTCTGGATCGTTCCTGATGGGGTAAATCCCATTTATCATCTTGGTGCGTTTTGAAGCAGGCAACATTAAGACAAGATCTGAACAGTTTCTTCTCTCTTCATTCCAGGTCAGAAAGAATAGCAGCCCAAAAGGTCAGTGTGACTCGTCCTAGGTGCATCAGACCTGCTCAAGGAAGAGGATCAAGGAGCTAGGAATGAGCTGGGTTTGTTCCTGTTTCAGGGTATGGTTCTTGGAGGTAGTTGGAACTTCAGAGGGTAGAAGTGGGATGCTTTAGTACTCAAAAGAGAAGGCACTCAACACTAGCCAGGACTCCATGTGAACACAGAGAAGCTTGTCTTAGAATACTGTAAGGATGATGTCCTTTGATCTGGAAAAGCAGAATATTTTTTTCTCAGTACGAATCACCCAGCTTATTTGGCCTGACAGCTGTATTGATTGGCAAGTC
>NW_007754557.1:0-1107 GCF_000696425.1 Galeopterus variegatus | reverse complement strand
AGGGCATAAAGAAAAATCACAGTTTTTAATAATGAATATGCTCATAATAAATAATAAAAAATTTTAAAAATTGAACAAACCAAACCAAAGTTTTTTGAGCAATTGGAACAAAAATGAGAGATGGGCACTTTTGGGCCATATCAAAAGTGCCAACATATAGGTATGTTTGGTTCAGGAAGGAGAGGAGAGGAAAGAGAATGGGGCAGAAAAACGTATTTGAAGACACAGCGGCCAGCTGAAAGCAGAAAGTGATTGGCAGGCTCAGTGCGCAGAGCTGGACAGTAGCAGAGGCCAGGGGGGCGCACGGGTGCCGAGCTGGCACGGCTGTCGCATCTTCAGCCCTCTTCTGGCCAGTGCACCTGCCAGGGGCAGACACACAACGAGGAAGTGGAGCCTTCTGGGAAAGTCGATTCATTACCACCTGGTACTCAAAGGCTCTANTCCAGTGCCTGTGAAGATAAAGAATTATATAAAAGCTGTATGGGGAGGGGGGACCCAAAGCCTCTATTTGTCAGTGTTTTGCCTTCCATTGCTATTGTCAATTAGTTGTATAAAGTTCTATCTAAATTATTAGGCATTTTATGTTTACAGCCCCTAACATGTCTCCCCTTGGGAATATTAAAATGTTTTCTTCTTTTCTAAGATTAATAGTGCTGTACTTTTGTATTAATAGAAACTATCATCTGATCCTATATAATGACAACTTGATTAAAAGGATTTTGGACCCAAAGTAAAGAGAAGTTAATATTAACTTCTCTGAAGAAAGTACATTGGCTCATTCTGCAGCTCAGGCAGGGGTCTTTTGCTTTGTATTTTCTTTTGTAGCTTAGTTTGTTTTTAATTTAAAAAGGGGGAGAGTTTACCTGTGCTCTGCCTTCCTGATGTGGCATATGTACAGGACCAATGTCCAGCATGGGATATTGAGGACAAACATTGCGGGAATCTTTATATCCAGGCAATCTTGGATGAGTGCTGGCTCACAGAATGGTAACCCTTCCTCCCTGTGATTTACCATCTCAGGTAAATCAAGGAAAGACGATCATTCCGAAAGGAATACATCGGTCTGCTTCAAGTTCCATGTAAATTAATGAGGACTCTCCACTACTA
>NW_007754556.1:5735-7936 GCF_000696425.1 Galeopterus variegatus | reverse complement strand
ACATGCACACACACGCATGCATGCATGCACATACATGCACACACACTCAGGAACTAATTCTTACCCTATGTCATCTTAAACAGGCCTCAGGGCTTCATGTGTAATAACAGCCTGGACTTAAGTCCCTGTAATTTACAGGATCACCTGTACAGGACAAATGTAAGAGGAACCAGAATATTTGATGGTGTCACCTTATCTAATCTCAAGGGGTCAGTACTGGGCTCAGACCTTCACTAGGGCTAAAGGTGCCCAATGAACACTCATTCAGACCCATTCATTGCTCCAAAGTCACAGTGAGGAAGCAAGTCAGCCACTGAATGTTCCTGGAGTGTCCGTATCACCTGGGCATTGCAGAACCGAAGTATAGGTTGGCGTCCAGAGTTGGTCAAGACCGGCCTTTGCCAGCACTGGCTCCCAGACCACCCTCATCTTCCAATTTAATTGGTTCAATTTTGCTTAATCCTACAAAGTGAAGTAAGTCACGACACTGTGTTAGCCAGAGACTCAGGGATCATCCCTGAATTGGGTGAACTTTTTATGAGACGATGGGACATGGGAGACATGGGAGAAAAAGGAGGGACTCTGAAATAACAGGAGAAGTGCTAAGTATGCATTTTGTCATTTTATCCTCATGAGTCACCTGGACAGTGTCTCACCTCCTTTCTACAGATGAGGAACAGGAAGTGGAGGGAGTTGAACTCCCCCGAGGTTGCATGGCTATGAAGTCTCAGAGGTGGTTCAAACAGGGTCTACCTAATTCAAAGCTCATGTTCATCACCCCAGCTACTGTGGGTCCTGGAGCCACCTTCCCCGAAAGGGTCTCAGCAGGGGAAGGGGCTCTGAGCAAGTCCACAGGTCAGGCCAGAGCCAGATGGAGGGTTCCAGAAGCTGGCATTCCTCAGGACAGGTGATGGTATCCCATGGTAACAAATTAGCCCCTGAATCACACAGAGTTAGATGCAAGTCCCGTGCCTCTGCAGGGCATCTGTCCATCTTGTGGCTCTGCCAGCTCTGCAGGGAAGGAGCGGAGCATGGAAAACTCACACCCACTAGCAACTGCCTCCAACTGTGAGGGGCTCCTCCAGTTCCGCTCAGAACCTGACCCACCGAATGGCCCCAGCAGGACTGTGAGGAGTGGGGGGACTCTTTCTGCTTAGCCCAGAATGATCTGGGGGCTGGGGGACACCAGCGGTAGCTTCCCTTTACTGGGTTGCTGCCGAAAAGCACCGTTGCCCTCAGTGACTCGTGCCAAAGTGAAACTGAAAATTGACCCAATAATCTAAATAATAAAGAGCAAGAATTTTGTACTTTCACTGAAACAATCAAAGAATTAAGGCAAAGTAATAAACCTTTCAGGTGCCTAGATTACTAGTTAATTAGAGGCTTCTCTTTACTAGTGTAGATCTGGCCTCTCCATCTGCCAAATGAGCTCCCCTCTTCCACTAACCCTTCTGGACCACCTGCTACTGTGCTACGTGCTGGGGACACCAAGCTGAATTGATATAGATTCTGTACTCTTGGCTCTTGCTAACTAGTGAAGAAAATACAAATATACAAATAGCTATCAACAAGGAAGAATGTGAGAAGTTCTAGGAGATCAAACAGTAAAAGGGTGCATGTATGAGACATGTATGATGGTGCATCTATGAGACACGTATGATGGTGTGTGTATGAGACACGTATGATGGTGCACATACGAGACACGTATGGTGGTGCGTGTATGAGACGTGTATGATGGTGCGTGTATGAGACATGTATGATGGTGCGTGTATGAGACACGTATGATGGTGCACATACGAGACACGTATGGTGGTGCGTGTATGAGACACGTATGATGGTGCACATACGAGACACGTATGGTGGTGCGTGTATGAGACATGTATGATGGTGTGTATGAGACGTGTATGATGGTGCGTGTATGAGACATGCATGGCAGTGCACGTATGAGACGTGTATGGTGGTGCGTGTATGAGACATGTATGATGGTGCGTGTATGAGACATGCATGGCAGTGCACGTATGAGACGTGTATGGTGGTGCGTGTATGAGACATGTATGGTGGTGCGTGTATGAGACGTGTATGATGGTGCATGTATGAGACATGTATGGTGGTGCGTGTATGAGACATGTATGATGGTGCATGTATGAGACATGCATGGCAGTGCACGTATGAGACGTGTATGGTGGTGCGTGTATGAGACG
>NW_007754556.1:0-606 GCF_000696425.1 Galeopterus variegatus | reverse complement strand
AGCCCAACAGATGCGCTGCCAAAGTTTGCAGTCAGGAAACAGCCCCCTTCCCCGACCCCTTGTGCACCTGCACAGTCAGATTGAGCAATTATTTGTAAATTGATCTAGACATGGAACAAAAGGCATATTTGAAAAGCTAAAGAGCAAAGCATTTATAAATGGTTTGACTAGAAAATAAAACTTTTTCTTAATAATAAAATGCATGTTTTACTCTGGAGCTATTTCAGATGATGATGTAGATTGGCAGTCCATGAACAAAAGCCAAACATTGCATGCTGGCTGTTCAGTAAATAAAGTTTTATTGGAACTCAGCCACACCGTTCATTATAGCATCTCTGGCTGCTTTTGCACGGCACTGGTCCAGTGGAGTATTTGCAAAGGCACAGTTAAGTAGTTGCAAGATCATGTGACCTACGAAGTCTAAATTATTTACTATCTGGCTATTTACAGAAAAGGTTTGCTGAACACTGATGTATTTATTTAAATACTCAAATGAATATTTAAAGACATGAGAAAGATAATTCTGTGCTCCCCCGATGCCCTAGGCAATGTCCTCAACTCTATAATGTTTATTTATTCCTCCCTACAAGACAGATATTCTCTTTG
>NW_007754555.1:0-7937 GCF_000696425.1 Galeopterus variegatus | reverse complement strand
CCAGTGCTCTGCTAAGATTTGGGGCTTGCCCTCGAATAACTCATAGTCCAGGGGTGGGGAAAAATGGGATAATCTTGGGCTTAGGTCAATATTTTAATGAATATAATTTAAGTACTAAAAGAATATGGTATAAGGGATAGATGGTCTTTGCTTGGGACTCAGAAGAGGCTGCCTGGAATTGGTAGAATTTACAACTTCAAAAGGCAAGCAGAAGGGAAGTGAGCAGAAAGGACAGACCACACAACTAATTCCTTTGAAAAACTATATAAACATACTAATTGAATCTTAACTTAGCACAGTGCACTATGCTAATTAGATGTTAGAGGGTTTATTTTAGAGCGAGAGAAGATAAACCTGCCGGTCAAAGACAGCATCCTTCCTGGGTGAAGAGCTGTTGCACATTTCAGATTGGGAAACTGAGGCAGTCCAGAAAAACTGGTTTATGTAAGGTATGTAAAGAATGCAAGCGGAGTACCCTGCCTTTCCAAGACACTAAGGGTTTTCAACTTCAGCACTATTGACATTTTTGATCAGATAATTCTTTGTTGTGGGGGCTGTCTTATGTATATGGTAGGATGTTCAGCAGCACCCCTGGCCTTTACCCACTAGGTACCAGTACACCCACTCCCCAATTGTGACAACTGAAAATCTCTCCACATATTGCCAAATGTCCCTGGAGAGAAAATCACCCCTGGTTGAGAACCACTTTGAGATGCAGCTTGATATGTTAGAAAGATCATAAAACTGGGATCAGGAGAACAAGACTTGCCTCTTTATAGCTTTTGAAAAGTTACTTCTGATTTTAGGCTTCAACTCCTTCATTTTATAAAGAAAGGAGTTGTACTAGATTCATTCACTCATTCATTCATTCACTCAACAATTTTTTCTTAAGTTCCTACTGTGTGCCAGGCACTCTTCTACCTGCCGGGGATGTGGCAGTGAACAAAGGAAGCAAGGTCCCTGACCTCAAGATGCTTCCATTCTCATTGTGGGAGATGGACAATAAATAAGCAGACAATAAATAAGTATTACAAATGTAATAGCATTGTAAGCAGTGAAAAGTTTTATGAAGAAAATAAAACAGGGCAATCTTACGGAAAGCATCTGAGGGTAAGGAGTTACTCTCTGAGGAATTACTCTGAGATGACATTTGAGTTAAAACTTAAGCCATCCATGTGAAGCTCAGAAAAAAGAATGACCCAGGCAGAGATTACAGGAAATGCAAAGGCACTGCAATGGGAATGAGCCTGGCCTGTCTAGAGGGGCTGAATAATGAGGAGACTACTAGAAGATGAGGTCTGAGGGGTAGACAAGGGTCAGCTCCTATGGGGTTGTGTACAACATGTAAAGGAGTTTAAATTTTATTTTAATTGCAATGTATGCCACTGGAGGGTTTAAGGCAGAAGAGTGATACAATCTAATTTGTTTTTACAAGGATCATCCTGGTTGCTTTGGAGACAATGGATTTTAAGAGGGCAAGAATGGTAGCAGGAAACCAAGGGGCCAGGTGGTTGCAGTAGGCCAGGAGAGACATGGCGATGGTTTAGCCTAGACGTGTGGTAATGTAGGTCAAAAGGAGTGGATAAAGTTAGGATAGCTTTTGGAGGGAGAGCCAGCTGGATTTGCTGATGAACTCGATGTGAGAGATAAGGGAGAGAGAGGAATCAAGAATGATGCCTAGGCTTTGGGGTCAAAGAACTGGATGGATTGTTTTGCCATGTATTATTGGAGAAAAGCAGATTTAGGGGTAAAAGGCGGAGAGAGGAATCAAGAATGATGCCTAGGCTTTGGGGTCAAAGAACTGGATGGATTGTTTTGCTATGTATTATTGGAGAAAAGCAGATTTAGGGGTAAAAGGCGATAGTTTAAGATGAGTCTAAAGCAATTTCCAGCTACAAAATTCAGTTTTATAATAGGATTCAGTACTGTGTTTGTTTTGCTTAATTCAGAGACCTCAGTCCGCCCCTTCCCACTTCCACAAAACCCATACACCACAGATGCACGCACAAAAAGCTATAACAAAAACAAATGCATGAGGCAATTTAATAGCAGGAAATTAGTGTGGTTTCCAAACTATTTCATGCATGCAGAGACAGTCTTGTGTCTGACAGGCAATCAGGGACTTTGGAAAATCGTGTTAGATGAGATCTCATCAATGGGAGGTTTTGCTATCAAGAAATCTAATGAGGCTTAAAGAAAACTGATAATTCATTAGCATTCTTGAACATGCCCCCACTTTGCTGTGTGGTAATTATTGAGTAGCTACAGACCAGCTCAGAAATATAGTGACAAGACAGACTGCTCCATCCATCAAATCCCAACAGCTATAATCAGCTAATGAATGCTACATGAATCAAACAGTGGAAAATAATAATATCTTTACTTCCCCCAAGCCTCTCAGCAAGGTTTCCAGAGCCTACAGTGAATAGATTTACTGGAAAGCCTGACTTCCTCTAGGGTAAAGGCCACAGTTGTCTAACAGCTCCGGGACAATGTTACTCCTTAGACTCAAGGCAGCAAAGGTGGGAGGTAGACAGTCCTTTAGTTGAGGAGAGAGTAATCCTTTAGCTTAATCCTAGTAGGAAAGTAAGAAATTGAGAGCAGTCACGGTGGCTCTTACATGAGGCTTTGTCTTTTTATGATGCCAAGATAAGAATGGACTTTTCTGTAGGGATGGCAAAAAGGAGCCATCTCTAGAAGCCTTAGGTCCCTTCCATCCAGCACTGGATAGAGCAGCCACATGGGGTGGTGGCAAGCCCACTGTCTGTCACTCAGAAGATGGGAGCAAGTACCAGCTCAAATTCTTCTGATGTAATTGTAGACAAACGACTTCCACTGTCTGAAGTTTTAATTTTGCAACGGTAATGTGGGGATACTAAAATATATTCTATATCTCTAAGTTGTCATCGTGACCATGAAACTGCATAGGATTTAAAAATATTCAAGTTGTAGAAAATGTGAGAAGTTTTTAGAAGGGTTACTTTTTAAATCAGAACAATCTTTAAAAGGATGTATCACTGATTCACAGCAAACCCTTGATACAAAAAATTCTCATGTGTATCCTCCCAATTTATTTTCTTCCTTATCAACTGAGCATGAAATCCCCAAATTTACATCATCCTGGAAAATGTACAGATCTTGGATTTAGGAACTACATTTTCATCACCTTGGATAAGTCCTTATTACTTACTAAGGGCAATGTATTGACCTGGTACTGCCATCTCTGCTTTGGCAGAGGTGAGTCTCAGAGTACCTGACAGGTCACTCAGTTGAGGGTGATGGAAAGAGGCTCAGATGTCGACTCAGAAGAAAGGCACCTAACAGAGATTAACCACATGCCCTTCTATGATGCTTCAGCTGCAGTATAGGTTGACAGAAGCCTTCAAAACATGAGCTGCAGTCCCTGCCCTCCTGACCATGTTCTGATGTGGGCATTGGTCCCCCTCCCCTTCATTCTTGAGTCAAGCCTGTAGAACTGGCACATCTACCAGGAGAGGTCTTAGGCATGGTAGTCACTATGCCTACGTGGACTCTGGCCCAGCATGCTTCCTCACCCAAGCTACAGTCTTTACCTGCTTCCTGCTATGCTTGCCCACCCAGTAGAAGTAGATTTTCATGCCTCAATTTCCTGCAGAGTCTGTAGTGTTTCTAAATACTAGCCATTTTGACGAGGCCTAGTCAAAAACGCCTGTGTCTTGCCACTCCCCTCTTCTTGGGTCACCAGGTCCTTTTTCTCATACTCACCCCCCAGTTAGTCCTGAGGTCCTGCTCACATCAAGCTATTCATCTGGGCTGTGTCACTATGTTGCTGCACTTACCTGAGTCCACACCACCATCACCTGGGCACTCCTGCCTCATGCCCCACCAGTCAGACTGGAACTTTGTTCTGGCCCTACCAGCTCCTGTCTGTTGAGTTCTCCATTCCTCTGGGCCATGCAGTGTGAACTGATGGCCACTGCGCCCAGAGGCAGCTTGCAAGTCCTGTGCCCCCTCCATCTCTAGCTTCACACAGGGCCTTCATGTGGGATCTCAAAAGATCTTACTCAATATCTGGCTTTGGGAGAGTCATTGTGACTCTTTCACAACTTTTTCTGGAACTCTAATCTAAGAATTGCCTTGCAAACAAATCATTCTCATTGCTTTAAAGATTCGCCTCTTCTGTGATGAAGATGAAGTGTCTTGGCTTTCTCTGCCCACATCTCCCTTTTGTACTTCTCTCATAAGCCCAGGAGAACCTGAATCTGAAGAGCAATTCAGTGCATTATCAATTCCGAGACATCCTGTCATCATTGCTCAACAAGCTTGTATTGTACTTACAGTAGTTAGTGAAATGCTAATTTGATCTTGGTCAATCCTTTTTTCGGAATGAACTGAGCAACTCCAGTGAGTTTAACACTGTTACTTGTATTCTTCAAAGCACTAGATAATAACAAAGGCATAGGCTGAAGTTGCAAAGAACTTTCGTGCTATCTGCATTAATGCCTTTGAGATAAGGGGCTTTCCTGCAGAGCATTCAACTGGAAAATGTACCCCGTGAGTGTAGCAGCAAAGACTGCTTCAATCTTCACGGGCAGCCAGAGGTACTGCAATTCAGATTTCAGATATTCCTTCTTTTGTGTGGATGCGACAATTCAAGAAAACCCATCAACCATTTAGCTTGGTGCAGTTATGTTTTTCTAACTGTTGCATGGGGTGATTATAGCAGTTCAGTGTCCTGTGACTGAGTCACCACGCAACTCTCACTCTCTCTCGGCCTCAGTCCACTCATATGTAAAATGAAGGCGTTTGGCAATATGACCTCTCAAGTTCTTCTCACTCTAAGATTTTTTGTTGTCATTGTTCCATTGGCCTGGCCACTGAGCATCCTCAAAAATTCAGCTTAACTCCAAACCAGAGTAAGTCTGTAAGTTAGATGCAGATATGCCATCAGATTACTCTTGGCTACATGTCTCCCACATTCTAAACTCCTTATTCATTCCTATAAATTATTGGGCTCCTAACACATATAAGGCACTAAGTTTGTTGTAGTGATTAGAAAGTTACTGTGGAACTGAATATAATTTTTATCAGGAGTCTGTTGCTTTGGGCCTTTGAGATTGAGCCAGCTTCCTCCTTTGTAGGAAAACTTCCAACTTGAAGACAGTGTTCCTGGCTCTCCAGAGAAAGCCAGAAGGAGCAGAAGGGAAGAAAAACAAACTCCATCCTGAACTCTGGCCTACACTATTGGATTTATATATTTCCAGAACTGAAAGAGACTTTAGAAGTCCTAGGGCTCATCATACCCCTCATTTTATGGTAAGGAAATTGAGGTTCAGAAAGGAGAGTGAAGTGGTTAGAAGGCAGCCCTGGGCTTGAGAACTGGCTCCGTCGTATGTTAGCTGTATTACAGAGCTTCGTGAAGATGGATAAGGAAATGGAAATAAGCATAAAGTAGAGTGCCTAGCAGATCTCAAAACACTAAATAAAGGTCAAATATATTTATTGCAGTGCTTTGGGAACAAACCTCTGCTTCCTGCTCTTTTTTATTGCATGGTGGGAGATATTGTTATTTGGATCCAGAAAAAAAAGCTAAGAGAAAAATGTCAGTGTCTTGAGTGTCATGGATGGCTGATTTTTGAGATGAAACACCTAAAAACATAAAGTGAGACCAATGGCTGGAATTTGATATAAATAAGCAGTCTGAGCATGAAGACTGCTTGCTGACAAATGACTTGTAATTGCAGAAGTTGCTGGAGAAGACATCAGGATAATCTTATAAAAACGGTTGCAAAGGACGTGATAAATGGAGCATAGGTGTGCAGGGTGTGGAGACAGATGGTGGCCCTGGCATGTGACTTTGGGAAGGAGAGAGGTAAGGGAGGTGTCTGAGACAGGCAGGCAATAATGGGGACATGGGTCAGCAGGTCTCGGGATCTTAAGTGTAGAATTGGAGAAAGGATTAAAGAGAAGGCAGGACTTCAGTCCTAAAGGAGCTCAAGACCTCAAGGGCTTGTTCAGAAGAGCCATTGGGAAAATGCCCAATTATGGTTGACTGAATAGTGGCTCCCTTCCACAGAAAAACTCGTCCTTCAAGTCCAAGCACTGGAGAAACACACTTGACACCTACCCAAGTAGCCTGAACAATGCAATGAGACTTGATCTCAGATGAGCGTTCAGAAGAGCCATTGGGAAAATGCCCAATTATGGTTGACTGAATAGTGGCTCCCTTCCACACAAAAACTCGTCCTTCAAGTCCAAGCACTGGAGAAACACACTTGACACCTACCCAAGTAGCCTGAACAATGCAATGAGACTTGATCTCAGATGAGCGTTCATACATTACAGCCAGATTCCCTTCTCTTTCATCCCAAATAGACAGAAATCAGTGTACCTTCCAGAGGGCCTAAGCAGGGCTGAACTTACTGGACTAATGACATAAGATGGGAACTGGCCAGAAGCTTAAGGCAGAAGACACCCATTTGTAGAGCACAGACCTCAGAAAGACCACAGACAGCCTGCCTCTATGCGAAGTGCCGTGTACTGCTGACACAGGAAACCCAAAACCCAGCCCCCCTGTCCCCCTGCAGTGACAGGATTGATCTCTGTGTCAGATATGGGACTATGTCCATAAGGGACTAGTGAGAATAGGGTGCAGGGTGGGGGGTGGGGGGTGAAGGGAGAGGCAAGGATAGCAACTGCCAGGATTAGAGAAGTGCAGGCGCCAGGCAGCCGTACGCTTGTTCAGACTCGGTTTCTTCACAGTACTTTGCAACAAGCGCAATCTATGATGACTGTATGTTTGTCTGGTCCTATGGACTACAAGATATTTATGGCAGGGGTTTTGAAAGGCAGTGGTTAATAGTATCTGCTCTGGAGCTATATAGCATGGATTCAAATTCCAGCTCTAATAGTCACTAGCTGTATGACCTCAGGAAAGTTTCTTAACTTTTCTATGTCTGTTTTCTCTTCTGTGAAATGGGAATAACATTATTCCTGTTATTGTTGGAGTGAGGATTAAATTATTTAATAAAGCAATTAGAACTGTGCCTAGCATAAAGTGAATGTTGCTTAAATGTTTGCTGAAGAAATAGAAGTTTACCTCTGTGCCCAGCTCTTGGCATGGTGCTCATTTTCAGTGTTTGGTAAATGATTATCAAAGTCAAAACTTAAATAAGAAGATTGGGCACATTTGCTGAGTGGCAGTTGGAAACCCAAGTCTTGGCCCACACTCTGTGACCTCACCTTGACCCAAGACACCAGCACCAAAGGGCTGAGTTGGGTGGATGGTCCCAGCGCTCAGCCCTGGATGTTGCAGAGCTGTCACCATGCATTAAGAGGACATGCACATGTTTCAGGTCGTGCATCCATGTGAATTATTTCATCCCATCAGACTGCCATGGGATGACAATGGCTGCAGGTCTCTCAGCTCCTGCCCACTCGCCTTCTTTTCCTTATCAGACTCTGAGTGCAGGTGCAGGTAGGATTATGAGGCCCTGCAAGGAAACAATCTGCAGTGCGCAGCCTCTTGAGCATACAATGGGTTCACGATGAAGAGGTGTAAATCTGGAAAGTGACGACCAGCACCAAAGGGCTGAGTTGGGTGGATGGTCCCAGCGCTCAGCCCTGGATGTTGCAGAGCTGTCACCATGCATTAAGAGGACATGCACATGTTTCAGGTCGTGCATCCATGTGAATTATTTCATCCCATCAGGCTGCCATGGGATGACAATGGCTGCAGGTCTCTCAGCTCCTGCCCACTTGCCTTCTTTTCCTTATCAGACTCTGAGTGCAGGTGCAGGTAAGATTACGAGGCCCTGCAAGGAAACAATCTGCAGTGCGCAGCCTCTTGAGAATATAATGGGTTCACAATGACGAGGTGTAAATCTGGAAAGTGACAGGAATGGATGCCAGTAAAGACTGAAGCACAAAGCAAAAGGAAGCCTCACCCCTAATCCCAC
>NW_007754554.1:7671-7938 GCF_000696425.1 Galeopterus variegatus | reverse complement strand
AACATCTCATGCAAAGTTGGGCACTAAAAACTGCAGGGCTTATGGGAAATGGGGTTAAGGATGCAACACTCAAAAACTTTATTGGTGACATGTAATAAAAGGATAGGAACCCAATAAAATGGTAGTACCATTGATACATGTTAATTGGCTAAGAAATACACAAGTACTACAATACGTATGTCACTTAGGTCACCTTGAAAAAGACTTGAGGTTTGCTCATAGAAGTGAGTGCCCACATGCCTGGGGGCCCACCATGCCCACCACATT
>NW_007754554.1:0-4808 GCF_000696425.1 Galeopterus variegatus | reverse complement strand
TGACTGGGTAAAGGGATACCCAGCTGGCTGGTAAAACATTATTTCTGGGTGTGTCTGTGAGGATGTTTGTAGAAGAGATTAGCATCTGAATTGGTGCACTGTGTAAAGAAGACCCACCCTCACCAGCGTGGGCACAGCATGCAAACCATGGAGGGCTCAGATAGAACACAGCGGTGGAGGAAGGGTGTTCGGTCTCTCTAGAACTGGGGCAACTGTCTCCTCCTGCCCTCAGACCCCAGGTTTTCCAGGTTCTCGGGTCTTTGTACTCTGGGACTTATATCATCAGCTCCCCTGGTTCTCAGGCCTTCGGACCCAGACTGAATTACACCATCGGCTTCTCTGGTTCTCCAGCCTGCAGACGGCAGATTGTGGGACTTCTTGGCTTCCATAATTGCATGAGCCAATTCCCATCATAAATCTCCTTTTAAATATCTATATCCATCCATCTATCTATCTTATCTTTCTGTCTATCAATCGATCACGTATCTATCTTATCTATTTGTCCTCTATCCTACCTGTCTTTCTGTCTTTCTCTTTATCAAACAATCATCTATCTGCGTATCTATCTATCTCCCACTGGTTCTGTTTCTTTGGGGAACCTGACTGATATCAGGGTTTTCTGAAATCCGACAGAAAGTTGTAGCAGTGGATATGGGCGGGCGCATCTCCTCCGCCAGGTGAAGCAAGCGTGTGAGATTCGGGTTCTCCTACTGCACTCATCTGGTTGCTGAGGGATGAAATTGTGCACAAGCAAATTGAAATTCACGTTATACTCAAATCGTTCCCTAATTTATAAATCGCGTTGGAACAAACTCTCATGTTTAAAACAACCGTTGTGGAGGAACTGGCTGTAGTTACCCACGGGAACTGGCACACACTAGAAGTCAGGGCATCTCCTACCAGGGAGCCCGTCCTTAAATGTTCCCAGCACAGCACACTGATTTTAAAGTACTTTATGCAGTGGTTGGAATATACTAAGTGCCTAATTAATGGTCAGAATTGACAACACTTTTCCCAACTGGAAGTCAAGTGGGATTTGCATGGAACAAGCTGAAACTAGAAGTAGACAAGACAACAGGTGCGGGAGCAGAGCAGCCAGCCCAGCAGAGCAGACAGAGGGGGATGGAAACTTCCAGAACACACCTGCCTCTACAGTCTCCTTCTGTGGGTGCAGGGACACTAAAGATCATATGTCACAAATCTTAGCATCTTTTGTGATTATTTTCAAGGGGGAATCAAACAGGGAATAATAACTAGCTCTAGTGTCACTTTAGTTACTTTGTGAAGGTAAACACTTTTTAAATCACACATTCACATTTCTAATTCTCCTGCTCACCCCCAGTGCACATATGGTATACTACAATGTGGTTGTTGGCAGGCCTAACTGGAATATTTGATAAGTGAGGTAGTAGGTGACATTTATAGAACAAAGTTTTTGAGGAAAAGCAAACTGTGCAAGTTTTGAAGGCGCTTGCCATCAGGTGTGAGGGCTGCGTCTTGTTCATACACCATCATGTACGACGGTGTAGCAAGACAGGCCTCCGTGGTTGGACATGGGGTCGCAAGAGGCTCCTGCTTCTGCCCAGAGAGCTCAGAGGAGGCATTGTTGACGAGGCGGTGCTTGGGTCTGGCCTTACACAAGAGGCGAGACTGCAAGAGACGGATATGGGGACGGTGTTGCAGGAGAAGCTGGGCTCCATGTGGAAAGGCGGCAGAGCGTGGAGTGTTGTCAAAGGACTGGAATGAGTGTGGCTTGGGCAGAGAGCTTTTGAAGGAGGCTCTCCCTACCTCCTGAAGACAGCACCCCAACAGCTGTCGAAACGGAGAGAATTCTATCAGTTCAGAAAGGCTTGTGACAGTTTCCTTTTTGCAGGAGTACTGTTAATAAATTATAGTCATATTAATAGCTCCCATCTACCAACCATTAGTTTAAGTGTTTTACTGGTATCATCTCATTTAATCCTTGCACCAAGGTGGAGAGTATCACTATCCCCTTTTATATGAGAAAGCTGCATTGAGGAGAGTTTAACTAACATGCCTAAGTTCAGACACCTACTGAGCTTCAGGTTAGGGTACAACCCCCAGACCAACTTCAGGGCCTGGGTTTAGCCATCTCACTACACCACCCCCCTCTCCACCAGGAGGTGCTGGAATGTGTGGGCAGCCGTCCTAACATTCACGGTCGGTTGCATTTCTTGCAAAGACACTATGAAGGCAAAACAATTTAAGTTCTATCACTGTTTTTCATATAAAAAGATGGACCGTTCTGGCATCAATATTAATTTAAGTTCTATCACTGTTTTTCATATAAAAAGATGGGCCGTTCTGGCATCAATATCTGGAGAAAATTACCTTTGTTCCCATATTTTATCAATGATAAAGGTCACTGAATTGTGCATATCCTAGTTCATTCCCTATAACTAATCACAGTTTAATTTACTCAAGACCTTTTAAGAGTGGGGGCTGTGGTGGTGAGAACAAGTGGGAAGAGGAACTCTGTAGGTGGGAGTGTAAATTGGTACAGCCATTATGGAGGGCAGTCTGGAGCATCCTCAAAAATCTGCAGATAGAACTGCCATGTGACCAGCAATCCCACCACCGGGCATATATCCAAAAGAAAGGAAATCAGTATGTCAAAGAGATTGCTTCAAAGTAATTTTTAAATGGGGCTGTGGGCTGAGGGTGTTGTGGGTAGTAGCTGTAGAGAGAGCCCACAGGGAGCTGCAGGCCAGAGGGTCGTCAGGAAGGACCAGCCCCCAGAAAGGAGTGCTCTGTGGGGTGTCTGGGCAGCCTCAGGAAGTGAAAGTGAACAGCGCGACTGTACACCCCTTGTGCCGATGCTGGGAGCTAGAACAGGGACGTCACCAGCAGAGCACCAAGCCCAGCTCCAGCAGATTTGTCACAATGGAATCTGTCCCAGAGCCACACAGGAACTTTTCAGGAGTGAATGGATACGGGACAGGGCTGTTGTTTCCAGTTGGTTCCACCCTCCAACATGAAATGGTTTTGGTTGATTTTCCCTAGTAATACTTTATACTTGGCCTGGTTGTTGGCAAGTGGCTGCCAGCACGTCTGTGCACTCCCTTGATTAGTTTCCACTGTGTGTTTTAATACAATGTTCCTTTTTCCAGTTTATTCAGGCCAACCCCATCTGCAAAGACACAGTTTAATACGAATTTCAGTCTAGGTGCTACAGTCTGAAAATGTACGAAAGACACTACAAAATATTGCTGAAAGGATCTTTTTCTGAATGCAAAGCAGACACCTAGTAAATCATTCTTGAATAGTTAAACAACCAAAGTTTACGTGCTCAAGTTTGGGGGATGCTCCAGTTTAAAGGCTTGGGTGTTGTTGTTGTATAAAGGCTTAGCCGCCATTGCACAGATGTGGGATTATTGAGAGCTGAGAATCCTGCAACCTCCTCAATCCCAGGCTTCTTCTGCTGCCCGGGCACTCAGGGGTGGGTGGTAATTAGAGTAATCGGAGGGTTCAGCTGCAAAGAATGCTTCCGTTGTTGGAGCTTGATTCCATGTGATTCGCCATGGAGGTCATATGGCATAGAAAATACCAAAGGTTTTCGGAGGCTCCTTCTGTGAGTAGTAAAAAGGTTTTGGAGTTAGGCAGACTCAAGCTACAAATGCAGTCCTGAGGGCTGAGTTATGAGAACATAAGCAAGTGACTCAGTCTTGAGCATCACTGTCCGCCCTGCACCTCCTTTTGAAGGTGATTCTGAGGACAATGCAACACAAGTAATATGTCAGACACTTTATCTAGTGAACAAAGTGCAGATATCATTTATTTTACAGGAATAAAAATACCAGAGGAAACCAAGTGTTATAAATTTAAAACAGTTCACCTGTTTCATTTCTTACTTTATAAAATTACATATAGAAATTTGTTATATGTATTTATACCGGTATTTTTATAAATGCAAACATGTTAGATCTCAAAATGCTACTTATTGATTTACAGATATAAATACATATACATATACCTAAAGGTATGCAGGTATCCCTCATTATATGGTATCTCATTATCTGAATTTGCTATCTGAACTCAAAACCAAAATGATTTGTAGAGAAAGAGGTACTTGTATATATGCATGCATATATAGTTTTTGTGTTATTGTTTGTTTTACAAAAGAAGGACATTATTTTATTTTCTGTAGCTCAATCAAAAGTACTTCCCAGAAATCTCACTAAATCAACTGGCATATTGTACTTAATTTCTCGTGCTGGCTACACAATACTTCACGGAGCACAGGTGCCATACTTTATGCAGCCATACCCCTACTGATGGCACTTATTTTTTTTTTTCCAGTTTTCTGATACCACAAACAATGCTGCAGTAAATATCCTCGTACTTACATCCAAATATTGAAGATTGTGCCATTCTCAATAACATTTCACTTTTAATCTCTAAATAGAATTTCAAATCCCATTTTCCATTTCCTCCAACCTAACCTTCCCCACACATACAAATCAGTCAACCTGGTTATTTACAGTAAGTATGTGTGTGTTTTGTTTGGTTGATTGGTTAGTTTTTGTTTCTTTGGTTTTGTTTTCTGTTTTTGTTTTGCTAGACCCTGGATGCTTCAGAACTTCTTTGTATTATTTCTTGAGTAAGTACTTGATGGTGGGGAGGCCCCATCAGTGTTTTGGAAAGTATCAGGGCTCCCTCACTGAAGAAAGCCCCAGGTGGGTTCTCTGGGAACTTCTGGGTTCTTTGGGGCTCACCTGAACCTCTTCCAATCTTAGTAACATTTTGGCCAAAAGTCAGCTTTATTGCATTGTTTTATTAAAGAATGC
>NW_007754553.1:6229-7938 GCF_000696425.1 Galeopterus variegatus | reverse complement strand
GCTACTTTGATCGTGACCCTAATAATATGCTACTCCACAGCAGACAGAGCCTTAAATAATTCGGCTCCTCTCTTGTTATCCCTGCAGTACTGAAGAGTTCACACATTGACATTGTCATGGGTCACGACACACTGATTTATCAGGTAATACACATTCTAAATACAGTGAAATGAACTGTAATAAAAGTATTTTACTGTCTCTAAGGGGCAACAATTTATCTTCTACTTCGGTGATGATGCTGTGTCTATGCCTTTACAGTCAATGACACTTAAAAATGATCTGAAATGCCTGGGTTTCATAGATTCGATAACATTGAAAGTCAACTGAATTTTGCTAAAATTTTCAAACATTAAACAGAAATACTGAACAATATTAAGCATGCTAAGAGATAGAGAAGGGAATGCTAAGAGATATAGAAACTGTTTAACAATATGTACTAGTCAAGATGATGGACAGTGGGAATATCACTTTGAATAAAGCCAACTGGAAAATGATGAAAATCCCTTTCAATGCAACAGAAAACAAATGTGCATGGGAGCAATTTTTAATAGAATATTGTTGCCACACATTCAGTAGCACCAAAGCCAAGGAGACACCAGAGAGTGCTTGGAAACAAAAAATATGCACCTGATATATTATGCAGCCAAATTAGCAAGCAATTAGACAGAAAGATTGAAACTACACCAGAAGCAGCAGCCATCTCACAAATTCCAGCCATATAAACCAAACAAGTGTAAACCTGTGAAATTCACTATATTTACAGCTGCTCATTCCTATTTTCCAAATCCTAATAATTTCCTCAGGGAAACTTCTGGAATCCCTCCGAGTTGATCCCCTTGTTATATGTTTTCAGAGCACCCCATTTTCTTCTCCTGCTCATAACTTAACATTCCTGGGATTCAGTAATTAATGTTTCCTTCCCCCAAACAGACTGCCAACTCCACAAAGCCAGAGACTTCATGTCTGCCTGGTTCGTGCATGCCGAGTGCAGCATGGGACACATTACAGGTGCTCTAAATTTTTAAATAAATGAATAATTTTCTCAACACATCAGTTGTTTTCTTCACTTTCTAGTCTCTTTTCAGTTGTTACTGCATTGTCTCTAGACACTCTTACCTTCTCTTCCGCTGCCACTCTGTTGAGGATACAATAGCAGACAGCATCCCTGGAACAAAGTGACATTTACAGAAAAGGGACACGTTCCTCCCACCCCTTTGTGCTATGCACTCCAAAACAGGTCACCTGTTCTGGTGCATTCAGTCATTCATGATGGGTCCTGAAATACATAAGCAATAATCTCCAGGGGAATCTCACCACTCTGTCTGAAATCATCCTCAGAACAATACAACATATATTCTACTAGGCCCTTTATAGAGAGGTAAAGTGATGCAGAAACCACAGGGGTTAATTGAGCACCGACCACTTTCCAGTTATTATAAAATTACACAACATCAAGGACAGAGATACAATACATTGTCATTGAATTCTTTCGTTATGAATTATGGTTATGCTCACACTTTCCAACCTCTTATTTTGAAGCAACATTCTCTCCATCACCCCTGCCTCATGCTTTACATGGTATCTTACCCTTGACAACTTCTACAGTATTATTTCCAAGTTCTATCTTTGCGCTATGGTCTTTCTAACTGACTCCGCATTTCGATCCTGCCTATACCCCTAAACGGTGTGAATGTGAGTGTGTGTATGTG
>NW_007754553.1:0-873 GCF_000696425.1 Galeopterus variegatus | reverse complement strand
GTTTAGGTTTAAAAGGGGGGATGAGGTGTGTGATTGTAATAGAGATTTATTTGGACTTTTGAAAAATAGCTTTCCCAGGCTACAGTGACAAAAGCATAAACTAGAAGAACAGCGACGCATAGCCCTCTGAAATAATGAAAGAGGAATTCAGAAATCCAGTGTTGAGACCCTTTCTGTCCTAAAAACAGCCCTGGAAGAATGAGTCCTAGGTTCAAGTCCCAAGTGTCACATCAACTACCTGTGTGATATGAGGCAGATCATTCCAACACTCTGTGCCTCACTGGTCCAGGCAGAGATCCAGCAGTGGCCCAGGCAGAGAACACCTAGTGTAGAGCAGGTTCTAGAAATAGCTAGAAGTTCCATGTGGCTGTAGCACAGTGAGCAAAGAGACATGAGAAAGATGAAGTCAAAGAAGCAGCAGGAGCTACGTTTTATAATGACTCACAGGCCATCAAAAGGACTCTGGCTCTTGCTCTGAGCAAACCGGGGAGACACTAGAGGAGAGTGACAGGATGGATGGAGTTTATATTTAAAAGGACCACTCTGCATGTTGTTTTGAGAATAGACTCTGGAAGGGCATTAGATCTGAGGCAATTACATCAGTCCCGGCAGATGGGTGGATCTGAACCTTTTCTGCTCCACCAATATGCTATGATGTAATTCTTATGAATGGAAGTTTCAAGACACTGCACGCTATTAAGATGTATTAGTATTGCCAGTTTATGACCTTTATGCTAAAAACATGCTAGCAGGAAAAAAATATAGCCAACAAATATAGGTGCATATTATGAGTTCACAGACAATGATAAAGGTGCACTTTTCAGCTTTGCAAAGAATCGACACCAGTTTGGTGTCATATTTAGAGCCTGCTTA
>NW_007754552.1:2461-7939 GCF_000696425.1 Galeopterus variegatus | reverse complement strand
GGTCTGCATGTGGGATCCGAACCCTTGGGTGGGAGCGCCGCCGCGCTTCCCAAGCGGCGCACCATCCAGTGCGCCACCGGGCCGGCCCCAACTCAATATTAAAGGCAGCTAAATGGTGCATCTTGAATGCAGAGGAAATCTCACTGTTAGTAAATATTACTAAATTTTAGCCTATTACTTAGCAAAAACGATACTCATGAGCTATCTGTGGGCCAGAAATGGTAATATTAATATTTATAGTAATTTTATGTTAAATTTGTATAGTGCCTTACTGTTTTCAATATGTTTTACCATGTATTATCACTTCTGATTCCCCAAAGAAAAATATAAAGAAAACTGTCTTCTCTTTCACTAGAGACAGACAAAGGGTCAAAGAGATTAAGTGGTTTGATCAATTTTTTGCTTCCTTAGTGGCTGGCAACACTGAGAGCCAACTCCTGAATTTCATTTGCATTCTAATTAATGAGGAGGTAAATAAATCAGAATATAAGGTAAATAAAAACAGGCATAAAAGGCATTAGGGATAGTTTGGAGCTACAGGTAATTATTCTATGAGATCATCTAGGAATTCTGATTATGGAATTCATATTAAAAAGAAAAACAGGCAAAACACCAATTCTCCAGGTTAGCAAAAGTCCAATTTATATTAGTTTGATTTATTATAAACTTCCAGGTTTGTTTGTTTTTTTATGCCTTCATAGGTATAGAGATTTACGTGAACTCAGAAGCAAAGGATATTCTTATAATCTATTAGATAAATGTTCTGTATCTGTCTATTCCTTCATCTCTAGAACATCAATATCTTTGGCACTACCAATACGTAATCCTCTCCTTAGAATGGATTGTAGAGTCTACTTGGGTTTTTGAGATCCCTGGTTAATTTACCAGTCAGAATATTTATTTCCCTGGTTCCTGTTTGGGTGGTTATTTCAGAAAACATCCTGTTTGCTCTGTAGGAATAAAATGAGACCACAAAATTGTTTCACATCAGCTCCTATGCTGATAGTATTCAAATTTCTTCTAATTCACTTGTTTGAACTGACAGGATATAAATGAAATCCTTCATCTTCTCCCTGATGATTCTTCTTTTAATGAAATTGAGAGATAGATGAAATTTTACACATTTTATGTAATGTTGTTGATTTGTACTTGACACACTTAAAGTACTGGTCATTCTTTGCTTTGCGTTTCTCCGCTAGTGACAGCATTTCTATACAAATTTATTTGTGATAGCATTCACTTATAAAAATGGTTTATAGAAAATTTGGATTGAAGCCACTAACTATTCTAGCTTTAAAACAACCACATAAGTAATAATCCAGTGTTAGTACTTTTTATTGGTAATTAAAATGATCTGAGATCAAAATGAGAGTTATAAATAAAGCTCAGTTTCAAAGATTAAGGCAGTAAACAAGACAGTTCAGACTACTATTAAGGAACATGAATGCTTTTTTTGGCAAATTTTCTCTATACAAAATGAAGTCTATTTTGAAATTGTTTTATATTATGAAAAGGTTTGCATTCTTAGAAGTATTTCCCTGTAATTTTAATTTAACTCCTTATGAAAATATGCAACAATTCTTATATTCTGCAGAAGAAGCAATTGTGTTTCTGATGTGGCTCAAGCTATTATAAAATTCTCTGACTGAAAAGGGATTTCCTGATCCTTAACATACACAGCTACAAAAAGAAACTGAATGCCGAAGAGCTGGGAGATTGTGGGAAGAAGGGGATGGAGAAACCACTTGAGGCCAATTTTTTTGATCTCTCAATTTTTTAAAAGACGTATTCAAAAATTAGATGTAATAAAATTGTTTGCCACGCTCTTGGTAGTGAGTACCCTATTGGATTGCATCTATTACCATTAGTAGAACTCATTTATTCCTAAGGCAAATATTTTATATTTACTCTTCTGAGATTTAACTTTCTTGTATGATAGTACTGTAATAATAATTATAATGTTACTAACAGTTTTTGAGTGCTTTCCGTGAAACAGGTCCTGAGCTGTGTGCATTGAAAACAGTATTGCATTTAATACTCCCAACTACTTTGGGGGGTTCTATCATTTCTATTTTACATGTAAAGAAACTGAGGATTAGAGAAATGTATAAAAAATGACTACAAATTTAGCAGCTTAACACAATGCATATTTATTATTTCACAGTTTTTCTGAGTCAGGACATGGCCCTAGCTGAGTCCTCTGCCCATGGTCTCTTGGGGCTGCAATCAGGGTGTTAGGCTCTGTTCTCATCTGAAGGCTCAACTGGGAAAGAACCTGTTTCCTTGATCATTCCCATTGTTGGCAGAATTCATTTCCTTTTGGCTGTGTGACTAAGGGCCCCAGCTTCTTACTAGCTTTTGGCTCAAGGTCATCTCAGGTCCTAAGGTTACCTGTGGTTTCCTGCCAAATGAGCTTCTCCAATGTGGCCACTTACTACTTCAAATCCACAAGGGAAGTCTCTGGTTCAAGTCTGCTAAAACAGAATCTTATGTATGTAACCATAGAGTGACATCCATCACCTTTGCCATGTAATGTGACCATCACAAGTAACATCACATCACCATTGCCATATTCTAGGTTAGAAGTAAATCACAGGTCCTGCCCACACTAAAAGCAAGGGAATTATACAGGACAGGAACATGGGGTGGCAGGGGAGGGTGGCTGAGGGGGTAAGAATCACGAGAACAACTCTAAGGTCTGTCTGCTGCACTAAGTAAATTAACTGAGGGCACACAGCTACTAAGATTCACAGCTGAATGTTACTGACATAAATGTCCATGTGTTAACCACTGTATTTTCCCACCTCCATAGAATACAAATGAAGGAAAATACAACTATATTTAATTATTGTCTGTGTATACTTTTTAGGTTGTTTGAAGCATATCTTATGTGATATGATTTCTACATATGGGGACCTTCTTAATTCTAATTTACCCCTTAAAGCAAATTATGTATATGATGTATTACATCTGTTTACAAACATAATGATAAGTGTAATGTTGAATTAGACACCAAAGAGCATTGACATAAAGAGACCGCTTTTGCTTTTCTGTAAAGTGTTGAATGGGGTCAAAGGAAAGAGTGAAGTGGCTTTTCCAATCAAATAAGTATATTCATATACACGTTCTCACTAGTAAGTGTTTTTCTGTTCAAAAGCATAACTTAATCTTTATCTACTAGACTCTCTAGTAGAATAATGACAAATGCTTTATCAGCTGAACTTTAAGTTTCTGGAGTATGATGTGGTTATGAAGTTTTAGCTCTCTGGGTCCTTTTTTAGATTCAGAGATGAAAAAACAAAAGATCTGCAGTTCTGTTTTTCTCCAGATGATATTTAAAGACCTAGTGGAAAAAGCTTCTCTATGATTTTATGCCTGCTTTAGGGATGTTCCGATCACTTTCTGGTTAGTCATATTAATTCCCAACGGGGGAAGGCATAAAGCCAGAGGTTCCTCCCCACGTGCAGGCTAAAGAGAAGGACTGGGCATGGCATCATGGATTTAAGGAAGGGAGAAATCATTACACAGAGGGGCGACTGTGGCCGGCTGTCATCTCCAGTGTTGCCTCTGCTACCTGCTACAGCGTCTAGGAAGTTGGGAAGCAAGATATTCTCAAACTAAGCTTTCAATGTCTTTTTTGTATGGAAATTTGGCCACTTTTTCTATGGGAGGGGAAAGGCCCCTACTGCTGTTCCACTCACCAGATAGACCTTATGTACTTCAAGTTAGCGATTTCATTTATTGATCGCTCTCTATTTGTTGTGCTTTTTGTGGTATTAAATATACCCTAGTTGGAGGGACTTTCATTTCTGTATATATAAACAATAAAGCTTTTCCTTAAGAAGACAGTTTCATAGCTAAGATATTAAAATATTTATTTGCAGCATCTTGAAGTATATTTATTCATGCTGCTAATTATAATTTATTCCTCTTTTCCAGTTTAATTATTGCTATTTATTTTTGCATGAACTACAAATAAAAGGAGAAATCGTTATTTTTTAGTACTATATCAAAGCATGAGAAAATAATAGATCCATACAATGAAGAGTAGATGAATAAGCATCAAAACTGTCTTTTTGAGGGAAGAGAGAAGAAAAAAAAACCAGTAAGGGATAACAATCCTGAATAAAGTTCAGAGCCAGGATCATCAGGTCATTTGGAACATAATTCACTTTCCTGTACTCCATCACATCTCTTGTCAGTTTCAGAATGCGGCAGTGAGAATGAATGGGTTAAGCAAGAGGGTGCAAGGAATTGTGTGAGAGAAGTTCTTTCCACTAGACCCCTGAATGCTATCCAGCTGGCAGATAATGTTTCGGATCTACAACCTAGTCCTGGTAAAAAGAACCTATCCTTCCAAAAGGAAGAATAATATTGTTCTTCATTATTTATTACATTTCCAGGGCCTGACATAATTTTTATGTTCCCTGAGCTCATATTCTCTGAGCTCCATGGGAAAGAGTATTTGTACACCTACGTGCTTTATATATGAGCCTGGGAGAGCAGCACTTACGGTAATCTAATTTAATGCTTTGTTTTGCTTCTCGTTTTTGCACACAAGCATGACTATTAAGTCTGTATCAGTCAGAGTCCCAATAGGAAACAGATGGTACTCGCAAATTAGGATAATTCCAGGAGGGTTTATTTACAAAGGGACTATTTCCAAAGCAGAACCACAATCAGTAGTGCAGTAACCTGTTTTAAAAATGGTACAGCTATTATCACTCCTAGGTCTGAAAAGGGATGGGAGGGAACAACTTTCAGAAAACAGAAAAAAAGAAATAGAGATGGCCAGGTTGGTCAAGGGACACAGCCAGACAGAAGCTACCTAGCAGGAAGAGAGCAAAGGGCATGGATGTCCCAACCTCCCTGTCCCCCAGACTCTCCATTCTCCTGCCAGCGTCCCCACTGTGGGAAGCAGACTAAAAGCCAGAGGACAGGGAGCCCCCTTGATATAGTCTACAGAGTTCATCTGCAGGGAGGAGATAGCAAAAGGGAAAAAGGTGGAATGTGGAAGGTAGAGGAGCAAATAGAAAAGGATTTGGCACATTTAGCACATATTCCAATATTGGAAATTAGAATCTTAAAATGCAAATTATTCATCACTTGTGATAATCATAATAGAAAAAATAGCAAGTATTTAGTTCTTATGAAGAGTTCAGGCTATGAGAGCCCTGCTCTGTTGAATAACAAAGGCAGGAAAACCAAAATTTAACTCTCTCATACATTGGGCTTATATCAAGGCAAACGAGCAGATTTCCATATGCAGCTATGCTATTTTCTTAAGAGTTGCCCTTAATTATAAACTGCTAGGACAATTGGCTAGCTAGTCTCTTATATTGCAGTTTATCAACTGATTTTAAAAATCAATTTGTTAGATATAGGTCAGTATCTAGATGTTGGGGTTCTGTGGGAGGAAAAGTTTCAGACATATGGAAGAGCATTTGCAAAGTAACATATAGGAAATTCCGGGTAGAC
>NW_007754552.1:0-1573 GCF_000696425.1 Galeopterus variegatus | reverse complement strand
TTTTAAATGGCCAGTAAACATTTGGAAATTAGCCTCATTAGTATTCAGAGAAATGTTAACTAGAACTATAATGAGATATAATTACATATTAACAGTTGGCAAAAAATTAAAAAGTCTTAACAATTTCAAATATAGATAAGGACATGAAATTTTTATGTGATTCAGGGGTAAATAATAGAAGCATATTGAAAACCAGTTTAGCATTCTAGTCCAGTTAAGGATGTGATCGCTAAAACCTAGCAATTATTCCCCTGGGTCTATACACTAGAAAAAGTGATTTGCATGTGGTCTCCAGATACATGTGCAAGAATTTCATAGCAGCAGTTCCAATTAATTCCAGCCAATACATGCAAATAACCCAAATATCCATCAAGAGCAATAGTGATAAATAAATTGTGGTATAGTTGTAGAGTAAATTACTATCTGGAAATGAAAATAAATGAACTATATGCAACAATGTGGATAAAATTCAGAAAAAGTTGAGTAAACAAAGCAAGACAAAGTAATATACACAGCTTTTATATATGTTATATATAGTAGAAAAGTAGGCAAAAGGAAAGCCCATGCTTTTCTGGTTAGGGGTGTGTTTTTTGGTGAATAACGAAAAGAGAGAAAACCATTACAAAAGGACAATGATTATCTCTGGTCAAGAGGGTTGAGGTGGTGTTGAGTGAACGGCTCAAAAAGTGGTTTTCAAGTCACATTTTTTTCCACAGGTAGTGATTGCACACTGGTGTTACTTTGTACTTATTCATTAAACTGTATGTTGGTGATTATGCAGTTTTCTTTCTGATAAAAGTAGATCAGCAATATGGTTAAGGGAATATGGTGAAAAGTAAATACAATGTAGTTAGGACTAGAATAATAACAGAACCAGAGCTGAAGCTAGGGAAGAAAAGCATCCTGTGCCCAAACAGATGATAGGAACCAGTTCACTAGGATTTTTGTTTTTATTGTTGAAAGGTTTAATCTGAGTCACTGTTAATAAAAAAATAAAATTTTTTAAAAAAGGGAGAAGTGAAGAAGCTCCCATGGAAATGATCAAATGCCTTTCTTTTTATAACTCCTCCAACTGCTTTGGGAATTTGTGGATCCTCAGAGAGACGTTTACTTTTTTTTTTTCCCTGCATTTTTCCCAGTAAGTAGCAGACACAGCATTAGCCAGTGTGCTTGAGTTATAAATTTTATTCTTTGGAGGTCTTAGAAGGCCAAAATTCTAGTTGGGTTTTAGGGGAGTGTTCGCCACAGGCACAGCTGTTCCCTATAGGATTTATCCATTAAGTTATTTATAGGCAGTTCACCATCAACAAAATGAAAAGACACAGTCTATGGAATGGTAGAAAATATTTTCAAACTGTATATCCAATAAGGGGTTAATATCCAAAATATATAAAGAACTCACAACTCAATAGCAAAAAACCAAATAATCCCATTTAAAAATAGGCAAAGGACCTGAATAGACATTTCTCCAAGGAAGACATACAAATGGCCAACAGGTACATAAAAAGGTGCTCAACTTCACTAATCATCAGGGAAATGCAAATTTCTTTAAAAATATTTATTTATTTATTTA
>NW_007754551.1:7528-7939 GCF_000696425.1 Galeopterus variegatus | reverse complement strand
CACTCATGGCTGATACTCTCTGCCTCTCTTTTTATAATTCATTTTTCTCCATAGCACTTACCATATTCTGATTTACTTGTTTACTGTCCGTTTCTTCCTACTAGTATATAAGCTTTGTAAGTGCCTGGGACATGGCAGATGCTCAATAGGTATTTTTTAAATGTTGGTTGAATACAAGAATGAGTGGTAGTTAACCAGGTGGAAGCAGAGTGGAGATTGCTGCAGGCAGAGGAAAATGCAAAGGCCTGGGCATGGAGAGCGTGTGGCACAGTTGAGAAAATGGGAAGTCACCCTCTACGGCTAGAGCTACAAAGCTAGACAGGAGGGCTGGGCCATTTGTGGCTTGAAAACTCACATTGAAAGATGTGAAGGCACAGAAGAACATGATCAGATTTGCATTTTAGAAAGATC
>NW_007754551.1:2858-4169 GCF_000696425.1 Galeopterus variegatus | reverse complement strand
TACTTTTAAAGGGGAACAAAAATAGGCATGTATTCCCTATTTTTATAATAATAAAAATGGCGACTTACTGGGAGAAAATATTTACCCCACACAGAAGAGGAAAATCCAGAATATATAAAGAATTCCATCAAAGACAAAAACCTGTATAGAAAAACAAGCAAAGGATATTAACACAAAATTATCTTTGAAGTGGCTAAAAGTACATCAAAAATATTAAAATTCTATAATAATTAGTACTATTCAAATGTTTAAAAACAAGTTTCTGTTTTTTACCAAGCATGCTTAGAAGGATTTTAANAAAAAAAAAAAAAAAAAAAAAAAAAAAAAAAAAAAGAACAGTTGAACAGAAAGGTTGTAAGAATGGGCAAAACGCTTTTTACAAAAGAAAAATGGTAGGCCTGTCATAACAGATACCGAAAATCAATAAGGCTATAACTAATGTTAAAGACATGATACTAGTACAATTCGAGACAAATGGATTAGTGGATTCAAATAACATGTCCAAAAATAAGCAAATGTGTATTTGACAACTTATTGTGTTGACACAGGGGAGACTTGAACTCAATTGGGAAAAGTCAGACTGTTCAATAAATGGCTATCCATTTGGGGGGTGTGGATTAAATTCTCTATTTCAGATCTTTCACACACAAAAATTTCATACAAAGACCAAATGTAATGACCAAAACTATGAAAAATGTGGAAGAAAATAGAAGTTTATAACCTTGGGTATAAAGAGCTTTGATAAACAAAAAGCAAAAAAACCCCATGAGAAACAAGTAGGTAAATGTGACTTCATTAAAAGGCAAAATATCTTTTTTAACAAGAAATACCAAACACAAAATTAATTAAGCTCATAGAGTATTTCTGGAATGTTATAAAGAGAGAACAGTAATTCCCTCAAATGTTAGGAACTGGGGGAAGAATCAGAGATAGCAGAGAGACTTTTCATTGTATTTGTGCCCTTTAATAAACTTTTAATTTCTTATCTATTTTTTAAAATTTGTTTTTAGTTGGACATTTTTATAGGTACAGTTTGTTGTTTCAGTACATGCATATATTATATAATGATCCAATCAGAATAGTTAACATATCTGTCAGCTAAGCATTTATCATTTCTTTGTGGTTACAACATTACAAGATGCTCTTTTCTGGCTATCTTGAAATATAGAATACAATATTATTAGCTATTAGTTACCCTAGAGCACCAGAAGTTATTCTTCCTATCTAACTGTAACTTTGAATTTCTTACCTACTTTTAAAGGGGAACAAAAATAGGCATGTATTCCCTATTTTTATAATAATAAAAATGGC
>NW_007754551.1:0-2097 GCF_000696425.1 Galeopterus variegatus | reverse complement strand
CTATTCAAATGTTTAAAAACAAGTTTCTGTTTTTTACCAAGCATGCTTAGAAGGATTTTAAAGTTTGATAATATTCAGCTCTGGTAACAGTGATGAGAAACATGTAATCTTACACAGTGTGGTTGTAAATTGGTCTTGCCATTTTAGAAGACAGTTTTGCAGGAGATATTAAAATTTAAAGTGTTTATCCCTTATACCCCAGCAATTAATTTTTTCTTTAGTTACCTTAGAGAACAGTCACTCATAGCATCCATCAATTCTTTGCCTGTTTTTACTTGGAGCTAATTTGGGACATTATGTCCTTTATCATTCCAGCCACTTTTACTGCCCTGAGTTGAGAATGGTAACGTTGCTGTTTCAATAAGCAGACATAAGGAAATGGATTAGCAACAGCAAAATTTTAGCACATAATATAAATGTAAAATATAAATATAAAATATAATCACATCTCATTTTTAATGATCATGTTAGCATGAAAACACATCTTCAGTATGGTATTATTTTGTAAAAATAGTAGATAGTAAATATCTTTTTCCTTTTTTTGTTTCTAGAATTTAAACCAGAATCCAAGGACTCTTTTGCCAAAATTTTATGGGCTGTATTGCATGCAATCAGGAGGCATTAACATCAGGATTGTGGTAATGAACAATGTTCTGCCACGCTCGATGAGAATGAACTTTACGTATGACTTGAAAGGTTCAACGTATAAGCGCAGAGCATCCCGAAAAGAGAGAGAGAAGTCCAACCCAACATTTAAGGACTTAGACTTCCTACAAGACATGCATGAAGGGTTGTATTTTGACACAGAAACATACAATGCGCTCATGAAAACACTTCAGAGAGACTGCCGGGTAAGGAAATGTCATTGCTGTGATTTCCCTTGAAATGTCATCTGTGATTATGTAACCTTTGGCTGCCACTTATCAAAAGCATAGAAATCAGGAAAGTACAAAATGGACCTGTGGAATCCCATCTTTCCCAATCCTGGTGCTGGGCCATGCTTTTCTGATTTTGAAGGAATTGGTGGATGATAAGGAAATTAGCTAGTCTCTTAACTTAGATCTCTGTTGATTTTACTAATAAGTTAAGTCAATTTTCTTTGCTAAAATTAAACAAGAAAGCTTTGTTTTCTTTTCCTCCTGCCCTGTGGGGAAGATAGTTTACCTAGAAAGAAATGAAATTTAAGTTTAATGCAGGGATTAGCAAGAAAAGCCCTATACAAATCTTGGAAGAAGTAAGTTCCAAATAGGAAGACAAGTTTAGAGAAAATGTGTCTAGTGGGATTAATAAATGGCTCCCCGGAGCCCCAGAGTAGACGCAGAACCATGATGTGAGTGGCACACATTCGCTGAAATGGTGTCATCGGGTCTGAATGAGAGGCAATCAGGAATGAGGCTTGCTAGTTAGAGCCAAGACTTGTTCCCTGCAGACTTAGCCAGATCGATTGTCAAAGGTAAGGAAGGATTCCCCCAGCCTGTAATGCTTTAAAAATAATAATGCCAAAATCCTGGAAATATATTTCTGACATGGTACAAGTAGGTAAAAATCCTTTCAGAGAAAAATACCTAAATGCAGTCTTAATAGCTTATGAACGATGATGATCATTTGATTAACAAATCCTCAGGAATACTGTTTACCGGTCCCACTGCACTTGAGAACCATGCAGGCCACTCAGCTGTGCTGGGTGTGGTGGAGGTGGGCAGAAAGCATGATGGCACAGGGCTGGGCCCAGGACCCGCCAGGCCTTTCTGGAGGAGTGGATAGGTCCCACAAGGCCTTGTCACTGGGAAACATGGGATGTGCTTTCCAGACTGTGGCTTTCTGGGACTTTCCTGGGCCTGGACAGATGACCCACATTGTTGCAGGGGAGGGGGGACACTTTTGTGCCAGACCCACTCACGTGAATGTGAGGAAGACAGTCTAATGAGCCCGTCTAGTGTATAAAGTAGGGAATCCTCACTGAGGAACACAGTCCTACTGTTTCTGGGTTTTTTGTCCTTTCTACTTGTGGTAACATGCATGATAATGCATGAAAATGTGTCCTTGGAATTGTTTTCTTCAGTGACAGAGATTTCACTCCACAGCTCCTATTGTTCA
>NW_007754550.1:4769-7939 GCF_000696425.1 Galeopterus variegatus | reverse complement strand
GACAAGAGATGTCAACACTTATTTTTGAGTGAAAAGAGCAAGTTAGAAAAATTTGGAACATGTATGTATATATGTATGTACACATATGTGTATATGTTTATATGTGTGTATATATGTGTGTGTGTGTGTGTATATATATATATATATTATGTATGTGTAAAGATATAATTCCTGAAAATTAAGAGTAAAATAAAATTTGCTCTCTCCAGAATTCTGTAGGATAGGAGATCCTTTTATACATTTCTTTTTATACATTTTAGTATCTTGAAAAATAAAAATAAACAACATTTACAGATCAAAAACTGAGGGAATATCTCACATCAAATATTATAGGTAATAAATATTCTTAATATACATGGTTCTTACAATTTACAAAGAAAAAATAACTTAGTTTTTAAGAATATATTTATCTACATCACAAAATAGTAGGCTCTAGGATAAACAAAGCAAGTAATAATGTATAGTTCTTATCTTTCAGATGTTTAGAACCTGCATTCTAAATATATATATATATTTCTTCACTTTTTAGTTGAAACATAACTGATTATACATATTTGTGGGTGTTTTACAGCACTGATTGTATTTGTGTACGACATGTGATAATCAAATCAATATTAGCATGTTCATCATTACAACCCATAATTATTCTTTGTGTACGTTGCCTAATTTCTCCCTAACCCTCCCCTCCCCTTCCCCACTTCTAGTAGCTATAGTTCTGTTCTCTTCTTTCTAAAAGTTCAATGTATTACTGCAGTTGTTGTTTCTTGGAGAAAATCATGTTATGTGAATTAAGTCAGACACAGAAAGAAAAGTACCACATAAGTGAGACCTAAGAAAGAAAGAAACAGACAGAAAAAAATATATTTCTTTAAAAGTTGAACCACTGTAGAAGATGCACTAATTTTCTATAGACACAAGTGTGAAAATGATCATGGCAAGGTAAAATTAATTACTGACTTACATTTATATTATCACATATTTCAAATAAATAAATTAATTAAATAAATTTTAAAACTACTAGAAATTGTTAAAACATAATCCTAATTGTCTAAAGAAAGCATTGAGGTTTATAATAGCAAAATACCATTTCCCTGAAATAAAATTCTAAGATGAATTTGTTAAACATTGTTTAGCTAAACAGATAATATGTAATATTTAGATGATATTGTCTATGAGTTTGAAGAAGAAAATAAATCTCATTTGAATGCAGAACCATTCTGAGGCAGTTAGATCAATTTTGGCCTTTGGGCAGTAGAACTAATTATGCTTAGCACTCAGGATGGTGCACCACTCAAAGTATGGAAAACTAATTTCTATGATAAACACCCTCCCTAACTCCACAATTTCTGTACAATGTATTTAGAGTTGTTTAAATGAACAGTGTTTTTGTTAAGTTATTGACTAAACTTTAATCAGCTTAAGGAGATTATTCTTCTGTGTCAAAACATTATGATTTAATACAGTATTGAAGCTAACAGTCTAACTATATACATGCATACATAAAATAGACAAATTTATCTGCTTACTGTTTTGTTATGTATGAGTTGAATCAGGACCCTCTAAAGAATTTTTATTTAAAAATTTTAAATTTACTGGTTATTTTAAATGACTGAAGAATAATAATAGGATATAATATCTTAAGTAGGAATAACTGGAATTTACCATACTCTAAGAACAAACATGAAATATGAGAGATTCTATTATAATAATTAAGTAACTAATACAAATGTTCTCAACAAATGCGCTTCATTAAATTTTCACTTGTTTAATAAATTTTGATTTAATTCCTTCTGGAACTTTTAAAGTTAATGTTTTTTAATTATTTTTTTATTGAAACATTGACTGTACATGTTTATAGGGTACAGAGTTATAATTTAACACATCAATACAATGTGTGATAATCTAGTTAGGGAAATTAGCATATTCATCATTTTATAACATAATCATTACTTTGTGATGTGTACATTTGATCTCCTCTCTTCTAGTCATCTGATAATATTCAGTTAATCATTTTTAATTATGGATTCCAGGGTTGACTGTACATCAATAGAACTTATTTTTTTCTATCTGCCTGTAATTTTGTGTCTATTAACAAGTTTCTCACTATCCTCTCTACCCCGTTTCCTTTCCTGTCTCTAGTAACCACAGTTCTTCTCTCCTTAACAGTTCACCTTATCATTTTTAACCTGTTGATTTGTTATTGTTGTTGTTGTTTGTTTATTTGATTGTTTTAGCGCCCATATATTCATGAGAACATGCAATATTTCTCTTTCTGTGCTTGGCTTATTACAATTTTAATATTTTGAAGAAACTTTAAATTCCTTCACAACTTAAATAATTTAATTAATTAGTTATCAGGCATCAATGCTATTCAAACTTGCCTCCAGAATCTCCTTTATGAAACTTCACCTGAATCAGACTTTTACGTTCTCAGGGAAAATTGGCAGTCTGCATAAAATTGGTGAGGTGAAAGAGTTGCTTTATATTTTTTTCTATTCATTTTTTTTAAACTGTCACAACTGACAGAAAGCAAAGTAACTTCCTTCTAAACTTATTCTTTCTTAACTTTTTCACACTGTGCTCTTGACAAGTCTGCAAATTTTATTGTAACAGGTCTAATACAGGTATGAAGACCTCTGCTGTAACATTCTTCAATCTTCCCTTTCCTACTTATTTTTTTCTTTTTGTTAAAACCTCATTTTCTACAATAGAATCATCCCCATGATACTATTGTGTTCCTTTCCATTACCTTTTGAAAATTAAATAATTTGATTTTTAAGAGGTCTTAGATTTCTTATCTTAGCTTTATTTTCTATACCTTTGAAAACACATTGTTCTCTGAGATAATTAGTCTATTTGAAATGGAACAAAATTTGTGCTTTTAATATTTGTAATCTCAGGGCAAAGAATTAGATAAAAATTAATGATATTTAAAAGTATACACATACATTATGCAGACTTTTTACTCTCACTTTAAATGCACAGAAAATAAAGTTGTTTTTACAGTTTAGTTGGAAAATGTCGCTGTTACAAAATTGTACATATTTTCTACTATATGTTTATCTTCCTAAAGAATAAGAACATATCCCACTATTCCTAAACATTCTTTTTCCTGCAGAGGGAAAATACAATATTTAAGATGATATATGTTTCCAAGATGACTAAAAAAA
>NW_007754550.1:0-667 GCF_000696425.1 Galeopterus variegatus | reverse complement strand
CCACATGAAAGGAATGTCCCTCTCTTGAGGGTCCCAGGAAATTAACCACTTTGGGGCTTCTCACTGCTCAGAAGAGATGGGCTTTAAGTAATCCTCTGCAGCTCGATCACCCAGGGGAAGAGGGGGAACAAATCCATGGGGGTCAAAGCAACAATATAGTTCACACTCTTGCACACAAAAATGGAATCATTTTTTAAAGCACTGAAGTGTTAATATCTTTTTGCTGTTTTTGTTAAGTTGTTAATGCTTAAATATTTTGTTAAATATATGTATGCACCACAAAACCAGTGATAATATTAATTTCTATAATTATTTGGCTTTTATTTATTTCAAAATGCTATTGCCAGCATTACCTTTGTATATTCTTATGACAGTTCTCTAGTGTAATTTCCTTATGATTATATTTGATTTCTCCTCAAATTATAAATAAATGGTAAAGGTAGAAATGAAGGTGAAAAGACAGTGATTTTAAAACATAGTTCTTATGTTTAAAAAATAACAGCATTCAAAGGACAAGGATTTTACCTTGAAATTTTGTATAATGGATTCCTTAACATAGGTATTGTACAGGAAAATGTTGCCTAGGCTATGGAAAATAACACAGCCTTGGTATCAGGTGGGTAAGGTTTTCTGTTTGGGGATTTTTTTTTTTTTTTTTTTTTTTTTT
>NW_007754549.1:6936-7940 GCF_000696425.1 Galeopterus variegatus | reverse complement strand
AAGAGATTCCTCTCAGATTTGACAGAATAGCCCCATTCCTGGTACCCCACTAGTCTTTATCCTCAGACTTACATCACTGTCCCATGTAACATTGCATGAACAATCCATGACTTCTGTCCAAGGGACTTACAAAGCCGGTGTGCTCCTGGTTCTTGAATTTCAGCATTGCTTAGGGTACACCCTGAGTGGGCAGAGCTAATGTCTGAGCCCCTGGATTTTACCTCTGCCCCTGCCTTCCTGTGCCCCACAAGTCCTCTTTTTAACTTCTGTCACAGAAAACATCCTGACTCTGATTAAAAGCCCTCTTATCTGAGCAGTAATAANTCAGGCCACCGAGGGGAGCCTCCATGAACCCTTAGATCCTAATCTCCCTGGATCTACTCCCCTCTCACTCTGAAAACAAGCTCTCACTTCTTCTCTGGCGTTGGCGCTCCCCAACCCAAACGAAGTCTTCCTTGTCTATGGAGACAGCAGACAGGGATTTGCACTGGGATTATTGGCCCGACCTCGGGCCAGTGACTTCTTCGTCCAAACAGCTGGATAACACGGTTCTCGGCTGGGCTCCCTGCCTGCGGTCTTAGGCTGCAGCCCCTAGACTAACACAAGAAAGCTCAAAATTAACTCTCTTCTGAAAAATAATAGCACATTGTGCCCACTCACTGCCTTCTCTCTTTACCCACCAGGCCACCCAAAAGATTTCAGCCACCAGGCTTCAGGCGATTCATGCCTTGCTTCTTGAAAACCCCGTATCACTCTGTGTTCTTCACTTAACTCGGCTACACATTTTTTTTTTCCCTTTTTTGTCTTTTTTACTGACCGGTAGTGGGATCGCAACCCTTGGTGTCGTGCCTGCACCAGGGACCGGCAACAGGATCACAACCCTCGGTGTTGCGCCCACACCGCGCTCAGCCAGTGAGCAGGAACAGGTCTCCACATGGGATCTGAACCCTCGGCGGGAGCGCCGCCGTGCTCCCAAGCGGCTCACTCTCCAGTGCGCCACCGGG